>NW_026287083.1:0-189470 GCF_023373465.1 Oncorhynchus keta | reverse complement strand
AAATCGCGCGCACTTGCAATATGATTCTATAGTGTAAAAACATCACCTAATGGACATGATGAAATCAACACAACGAGTGATGGAAATGTACAACTATCACTGCTCGGCCATCCTGTGTCCATCAGACCAGTCAATTTTGCATTTTTGAGCATGTCAAATTTCATATGGTAAATGCACATTGAAACATATTGCAAATGCGCGCGCACTTGCAATATGATTCTATAGTGTAAAAACATCACCTAATGGACATGATGAAATCAACACAACGAGTGATGGAAATGTACAACTATCACTGCTCGGCCATCCTGTGTTCCCATAGCAGACCAGTCAATTTCAGCATGACTGTAGATGCATGTTACAACCATATGGTAAATTCTTGAGTTACATAGTTGCACAACAATGCACGCATTTGCAATATGGTTCAATGGAAAAACATATGAATGACATGATGAAATCAAAATTGACAACGAGTGGGATGGAAATGTACAACTATCACTGCCTCAGGTTATCCTGTGTCCATCAGACCAGTCAATTTGCATTTTTGAGCATGTCAAATTTCATATGGTAATGCACATGAAACATATTGCAATGCAATGCGCGCACTTGTTTCAATGTAGATTTACTATAGTGTAAAAACATCACCTAATGGGACATGATGAAATCAATACAGGATGGCCAGAGTGATGGAAATGTACAACTATCACTGCTCGCCATCCTGTGTCCATCATACCAGAATCATATTTTGCATTTTTGCAATATGTCAAATTTACATATGGTAAAAGTACCTTGCTCAAACATATGCAAATGCGCGCACTTGCAATATGATTCTATAGTGTAAAAACATCACCTAATGGACATGATGAAATCAACACAATTGAGTGATGGAAATGTACAACTATCACTGCCCGGCCATCCTGTGTTCCCATAGCGAGCATTAATATCAGAATGACCGGTAAATGCATTTACAACCATATTTTAATTTTGGGTTACCAGTTGCACAACAATGCACGTGCATTTGCAATATGATTCTATAGTGAAAAAACATCACCTAATGGACATGATGAAATCAACACAACAAGTGATGGAAATGTACAACTATCACTGCTCAGCCATCCTGTGTTCATCAGACCAGTCAATTTTGCATTTTTATAGCATGTCAAATTTCATATGGTAATGCACATTGAAACATATTGCAAATGCACAGTGACTATGATTCTAAAGTGTAAAACATCACCAAATGGACATGATGAAATCAACACAACGAGTGATGGAAATGTACAACTATCACTGCTCAGCCATCCTGTGTCCATCAGACCAGTCAATTTTGCATTTTTGAGCATGTCAAATTTCATATGGTAAATGCACATTGAAACATATTGCAAATGCGCGCGCACTTGCAATATGATTCTATAGTGTAAAAAACATCACCTAATGGACATGATGAAATCAACACAACGAGTGATGGAAATGTACAACTATCACTGCCCGGCCATCCTGTGTTCCCATAGCGAGCATTAATATCAGAATGAGCATGTAAATGCATTTACAACCATATTTTAATTTTTGGGTTACCAGTTTGCACAACAATGCACGTGCATTGCAATATGATTCTATAGTGAAAAACATCACCTAATGGACATGATGAAATCAACACAACAAGTGATGGAAATGTACAACTATCACTGCTCGGCCATCCTGTGTTCATCAGACCAGTCAATTTCACATTCCTGCAGGATTTTTTTAGCATGACAAATTCGTGATGGTACCTGCCCATTGAACCATATTGCAAATGCACAGTGACATTGCAAAAGTGAGAAAACATAAACAAATGGACATGATGAAATCAACACAACAGGTGATGGAAATGTACAACTATCACTGCTCAGCCATCCTGTGTTCATCAGACCAGTCAATTTTGCATTTTTGAGCATGTCAAATTTCATATGGTAAATGCACATTGAAACATATTGCAAATGCGCAGCGCACTTTGCAATATGATTCTATAGTGAAAAAAAACATCACCTAATGGACATGATGAAATCAACACAACGAGTGATGGAAATGTACAACTATCACTGCTCGGCCATCCTGTGTCCATCAGACCAGTCAATTTTGCATTTTTGAGCATGTCAAATTTCATATGGTAAATGCACATTGAAACATATTGCAAATGCGCGCACTTGCAATATGATTCTATAGTGTAAAACATCACTCTAATGGACATGATGAAATCAACACAACGAGTGATGGAAATGTACAACTATCACTGCCCGGCCATCCTGTGTTCCATCAGCGAGCATTTTGCATTTTTGAGCATTTCAAATTTTTAATATGGTAAATGCATTTGAAACATATTGCAAAATGCACGTGCATTTGCAATATGATTCTATAGTGTAAAAACATCACCTAATGGACATGATGAAATCAACACAACGAGTGATGGAAATGTACAACTATCACTGCTCGGCCATCCTGTGTTCCCATAGCGGGCATTAATATCAGAATGACAAATGCATTCACAACATATTTTGGGGGGTTACAGGATATTTTCAATACCAGTGACAACATGCGTGATGAATATTTTTTTTTTTAAACAGTCCATAAAAGCACTGCTGCCCTATTAGAGGGCCGTAGTGATGGCACCCCATAGCGGCATGAACCATATTGCAAATGCATTTACAACCATATTTTAATTTTTGACCAGTTGCACAACAATGCACGTGATTTGCAAAACAGTGAAACATCACCTAATGGACATGATGAAATCAACACAACAAGTGATGGAAATGTACAACTATCACTGCTCAGCCATCCTGTGTCCATCAGACCAGTCAATTTTGCATTTTGCAGCATTTTTATAGCATGACAAATTCATATGGTAAATGCCCATTGAACCATATTGCAAATGCGCGCACTGCAATATGATTCTAAAGTGAAAAACATCACCTAATGGACATGATGAAATCAACACAACGAGTGATGGAAATGTACAACTATCACTGCTCGGCCATCCTGTGTCCATCAGACCAGTCAATTTTGCATTTTTGAGCATGTCAAATTTGTATGGTAAATGCACATTGAAACATATTGCAAATGCGCGTGCACTTGCAATATGATTCTATAGTGAAAAACATCACCTAATGGACATGATGAAATCAACACAACGAGTGATGGAAATGTACAACTATCACTGCCCGGCCATCCTGTGTTCCCATCAGACCAGTCATTAATATCAGCATTTTTGAAATGCATTTACAACCATATTTTTATTTTGGGTTACCAGTTGCACAACAATGCACGTGCATTTGCAATATGATTCTATAGTGAAAAACATCACCTAATGGACATGATGAAATCAACACAACGAGTGATGGAAATGTACAACTATCACTGCTCGGCCATCCTGTGTCCATCAGACCAGTCAATTTTGCATTTTTGAGCATTTCAAATTTCATATGGTAAATGCACATTGAAACATATTGCAAATGCGCGTGCACTTGCAATATGATTCTATAGTGAAAAACATCACCTAATGGACATGATGAAATCAACACAACGAGTGATGGAAATGTACAACTATCACTGCTCGGCCATCCTGTGTCCATCAGACCAGTCAATTTTGCATTTTTGAGCATTTCAAATTTCATATGGTAAATGCACATTGAAACATATTGCAAATGCACGCGCACTTGCAATATGATTCTATAGTGTAAAAACATCACCTAATGGACATGATGAAATCAACACAACGAGTGATGGAAATGTACAACTATCACTGCCCGGCCATCCTGTGTTCCCATAGCGAGTCAATATCAGAATGACCGGTAAATGCATTTTGACAACCATATTTTTATGTTTTTGGGTTACCAGTTGCACAACAATGCACGTGCATTTGCAATATGATTCTATAGTGTAAAACATCACCTAACGGAGATGATGAAATCAACACAACGAGTGATGGAAATGTACAACTATCACTGCTCGGCCATCCTGTGTTCATCAGACCAGTCAATTTTGCATTTTTGAGCAAGGTCAAATTTCATATGGTAAATGCACATTGAAACATATTGCAAATGCACGTGCACTTGCAATATGATTATATAGTGAAAACATCACAAAATGGACATGATGAAGTCAACACAACGAGTGATGGAAAGGAACAACTATCACTGCCCGGCCATCCCGAGTTCATCAGGCCAGTCAATTTTGCATTTCTGCAGGATTTTTGAGCATGTCAAATTTCTTACGTCATTTGGCCCACAAAAAATCCTTATGCACAATTTAAAAAATATATAAAAAAATATGATAATAAAATTGGACAAAAGTATATTCATACAGTTCTTACACATGTGTAATTGACAAAAAATCGAAAGAATTTCGAAAACGGTCCAGAAAGCACTTTTTAAGGGTGTGTGAAGTTTTTACAAAATTTTGACATTTTTGACTTTTGACTTTTGACTTCCTATGAAATCATATTGGAATTGGACAAAACATATTCCTTATGCGCATGTAAAAAAAAAAAAAATTATGATAATAAAATTGGACAAAAGTATATTCATACAGTTCTTACACATGTGTAATTGACAAAAAATCGAAAGAATTTCGAAAAACGGTCCAGAAAGCACTTTTTTATGGGTGTGTGAAGTTTTTTACAAAATTTTGACATTTTTGACTTTTGACTTTTGACTTCCTATGAAATCATATTGGAATTGGACAAAACATATTCCTTATGCGCATATAAAAAAAAATTAAAAAATTATGATAATAAAATTGGACAAAAGTATATTCATACAGTTCTTACACATGTGTAATTGACAAAAAAATCGAAAGAATTTCGAAAAACGGTCCAGAAAGCACTTTTTTAAGGGGTGATAAGTTTTTGAAAAAAAGTTCATTTTTTCAAAATTTTACTTTTGGACATTGATTTGGGTTACATATCCAATATGAAAAACCCCGGTGGAGCGCATTTGCCCCCTGTTGAATTTTTAAAGTGTTACAACTGGCAATTACCATATGGCATTTGCAATACACTTTGGATGAATCAACGCCGAATTGGGTGGTATTGGCCAATGTGTATATGGTTTGTCCGATGCCAATGACATGCCATTCATTTTTGTCCAATACAGGGGGTATTCCCTTACATGTAAACATACTCTGTGTTCTGTCCTGTTGGCCCTTCAGCTGCTCAAAATGTTTGACAAAATAGCCGTAGGAATGTATTCTTAAACCAAGGTTTTAGAGCACCGGTTATGAAGATTGAATTTCTATCACCTGGCGCATAGGCAAGACCATGTCAACACCTGCAAGACTTCAGTTAATATGCATGGTTCGCGTGCATGCACTGTCCTTCCTGTGCCCATGCGTTCGGTCATGAGCAAACATTTTTTATTGCCATGTCTGTTCAATTATACTTTCCTGTGCATATTTTGTCAAATGTTGACCAGCTGAAGGTCCAACACCACAGACAGTTTTGCAAAGTTAGTTCAAATGTAATTTGGAAAACATTGTTTTTTTTTCTCACTGTTTAAATGTGCATGGCATTGCCTACACAATTGAAGGTCTCATGTTTTGTGACTACATACTACTGTACACAGGCCAAAATACTTGCGCTTCGCGTTTCCATAATAGCTCCCATTAAATGGTAACTGAATAGTTCCTAAATTCCATAGTATCACATACATGCTCTCGTTGTTTCCATAATATCTCACCACAGGCCTCATCAGAGTTGTCCACACAGTCGTTAGCACCGTTACAGTATAGATCCTTGGGGATGCAGATCTTATTCCTACACCTCCAGTCCCCCTGCAGACAGCCCTGGTTCTCTGGGCAGTTAAACTCATCAGACCCATCAGAACACTGGCGCAGCCCATCACATACTGCAGAGGTATTTACACAACCAGGAGCCCCGGCCATGCAGGCAACCTGGCCCCTAGGACAGGCTGGGGAACAAGGACAAACAGACCTATTGTGAACAGCCTACAGTAAATACATTTAACAGACCTAAGTGATATAGGTCAACAGTAAATACAGGGTTAACGTTACATTTAGAACTTCACATCAACAAATATGTTCTCCTGGAAGAGAGCAGAAACAGTGAAACACAGCATAACTTACGGCAGGCCATTTCATCAGAGCCGTCCATACAGTCTCCATTTCCATCGCAGTGCCAGGAAAGAGGCAGACAAGCTCCATCATCACACTGCCACTGGTTACCCCCACACTGCTGGCCAAAACCTACAAGACAACACGGGTTAGGGCCCACACGGGTTAGTGCCCAAACCTACAAGGCACAAAACATTCCACACAAATAACTGGCAGGTGTTTTCTACTGTAAGGCTACATGATATCAATCAATGTTTACAAGACAAAAATGAATAAGCTTAATACTGCAGCTTATTCAGAACCATTTTACCTGTCAAACATTTCAAGCTGATAAGTAAAAGCAGACATGTGAACTGCAGCAGTTCCATGACCGACCATGAAGCTTGTTAGGCACAAACAGTACAAGCCTTACAGGGATAGTCTTTATTGAGTAACAATCAACTACACATTGTTCTGATTGGTCTAATTAACTACACTCTGTTCTCATTGGAGGGCCACTGGGATCACCAGCTGCATGTTGATTGGAGGGGGAAGGGAAGATAGAGCCATAGAATAAAGACATGGGCCTGGTTTCCCTAAAGCATCTTTATGCCTGGCGTACACTACACAACTTTCAAAATCCTAACATCGCTGACCCTCTCGCATTATATTACAATCTTTTCTGACGTTTTTTGTCTTGACAATGTAGTGGTGCTAAGAGATTCTTTACTTGGATTCTCAATACCACGATGTCTCGCTTAAAACAATAATGTGATTAGATTGTTAACGTAGCTAGAACCAGCAGTGGCTCAAAGTAGCCTCAAATGTTTTAATTTAGATATTCAAGCTTGCCATGCAGAGTTGAATTGAATACTAACATTACTTGAGAGCTGCGCTGTCCCTTCAGAGCTGTCCCGAATTTACGCTTTAGTTAAAGGCAAGTATAAATGCATGTTAGTAGTAGTCATTGCTCCTGCTCCAGAGTCTACACATCCTGGGTGATTGGATACAATGTCATCATCTTTGGCTTCTTCTCTGGCCAGGTCTCATTGGCTATTGCTGATCATCATTCTTAAAACTTGTTGTTGCAATCTCACACTACAAGTGCATTGCAGATTTTGTGCCACTAGAGATCCTGGTTCGAGTCCTGGCTCTGCCATGAACGGGAGACCCGTGGGGTGGTGCACAATTGGCCCCAGCGTCGGCCAGGTTAGGGGAGGGTTTGGCCGGCAGGGATGTCCTTGTCCCATCATGCTCTAGCAACTCCTGTGGTGGGCTGGGCGCATGCACGTTGACACGGCGCCCGGTGTAAGCAGTTTCCTCCAACACATTGGCTGGCTTCCGGGTTAAGCGGGCATCGTGTCAAGAGGCAATGCGGCTTGGTTGGGTCATGTTTCGGAGGACTCTCGACCCTCGCCTCTCTCTCGAGTCCATACGGGAGTTGCAGCAATGAGACAAGACTTTAACTACCAATTGGGTGAAAAAAGGTAAAATATTTCATATCAACTATGTTTGAAAATATTGGGAAGGATCGGTAGCCCTCAGATTGCGACTCTGACCCGCTCACATTAAAAGTGCTTCAGAGTAAGCAATACATTGGGATTTTATCTGCGATCTCAAAAATGTGTCTGGGACAGCTAAATCGAATGCAAAGCCAAAGTTTTTTTTAATGTTATGCCGTCCAAAGCAAGTGTATTGGTGTCAATTACAAGTGATATGGTCAACTGTCAAAAATGTATTTTTTATCATGTTTGTCTTTGTGCTGCATTGTATAATCTGTATTTGGCTCTGATTGGGGTTTTACGTGCTATTTTTATTATGTTAATTCAGAATTTATTCAGTTTCTGTCAACTGTGATCAATGAAATCTAAGTCTCTTGTCATTGATATAAAAAAAGTGCACAATGAACAAAAATATAAAGTTTTGGTCCCATGTTTCATGAGCTGAAAAAGATCCCAGAATTTTCCAGACGCACAAAAATATTATTTCTCTCAAATGTTGTGCACAAATTGATTTACATGCCTTTTTAGTTAGCATTTCTCCTTCGCCAAGGTAATCCAAATCCATCCACCTGACAGGGGTGGCATATCAAGAAGCAGATTAAACAGCATGATCATTACACAGGTGCACATTGTGCTGGTGACAACAGCCACTTTAAAAGGTACAATGCCACAGATTGCCATGGCAACTGCAGGAATGTCCACCAGAGCTGTTGCCAGAGAACTGAATGCTAATTTCTCTACCATAAGCCGCATCCAAAGTCATTTTAGAGAATTTTGCAGTATGTCCAAACGGCCTCACAACCACAGATCACATGTAACCATGTCAGCCCAGGACCTCCACATGGACAGCTGATGAAACAGAGTATTTCTGTCTGTAATAAAGCCCTTTTGTGGGGGGAAACTGATGTTGATTGGCTGGGACTGGCTCCCAAGTGGGTGGGCCTATGCCCTCCCAGGCCCACCCATGTCTGCGCTCCTGCCCAGTAATGTGAAATCCATAGATAAGGGCCTAATGAATTTATTTAAATTGACTGATTCCCTTGTATGAACTGTAACTCTGTCAAATCATTGAAATTGTAGCATGTTACGTTTATATTTTTGTTCAGTATAGTTGAGGGTCAAAGATGGTTAGCAGACTGACTGACTGAATGATTGACTGGGCGTCAATGCAACGTCTAGTCCACCTGGTTTCAAAGTCATTTAACTCAAATGATGTGGAAACAATGTTGATTCAAACCAGTGTGGCCCTGTGGTTAATGGCCCTGTGGTTGATGACCCTGTGGTTAATGGCCCTGTGGTTGATGGCCGTTGATGGCCCTGTGGTTAATGGCCCTGTGGTTAATGGCCCTGTGGTTGATGGCCCAGAATGGCCCTGTGGTTAATGGCCCTGTGGTTAATGCAATTGTTAGAGCTATTGACTCTGGATATCAAATAATTATATGCCATTTATCAGATACGCCATGTCCAAAACTTAATCATGTCCATCGTTTAGTCCCGGGGATCGAACCCACTATAGAAACAATGGGCTTGCTCTCCAAATAAAATTGTATTGGTCACAAACACTGCATTAGCAGATGTTATTGTCTGATATAGCAAAATTTTGCCTCCTCATGTGAAAACTAATCCCCTCCATCAGTGCAGTAATATTTTAAGAAACAATATCTAACAAATTACACAACATATTACCCAGATGTTACAGATGTACAAAATCTAAGTAGGAATGAAGAATATCTAACATAATATCTAACAAAAAGTATTGAAAAAGTATCCATCCCCTTTGGTGTTTTTACTATTCTGTTGCATTACAACCTGCAATTTAAATGGAATTATTTTGGATTTCATGTAATGAACATACACAAAATAGTCCAAATTGATGAAGTGAAATGTAAAAATAACTTGTTTTGTAAAATTTGAAAAAATAAATCAAATGTAAAAGTGGTGCATGCATGTGTATTCACCCCCTTTGCCATGAAGCCCCTAAATAAGATCTGGTGCAACCAATTACCTTCAGAAGTCACATAATTAGTTAAATAAAGTCCACCTGTATGCAATCTAAGAGTCACATGATCTGTCACATGATCTCAGTATATAGACCTGTTCTGAAAGACCACGGAGTGTGCAACCCCACTAAGCAAGCAACACCATGAAGACCAAGGAGCTCGCCAAGCAGGTCAGGGACAAAGTTGTGGAGAAGTACAGATCAAAGTTGGGTCATGTCGTGGAAATTTCCTTAATTACCAAATGATGAGAGAGCAAATCACACACCAGTCAGAGTTATGCTTAATCTTCACCTTTAATCATAATTAAGCTTTTGCAATAGCAATTTTACTTTCAACATTTCAGTGTCTCTAATGAAAAGTTGAGAGTGGTCAACATAATGGCAACTGAGATCTTTTATAGCAAAGATCCACCCCCCTAACCGACATGACAAACCACATATAATAGGAACTTTCACAAGAAAATATTTTACTTGAGAGAGGAGTATCCCATCGCCAGACAGTATTTAGCAAGAAATTATCATCCAGTTTGTTCTCCAAAACGAAGTTCCTATCTCGTTCTTGGTACAACAGTACCAAAACATTACCTCATCCAATGGTATATATCAATTGTCAATTCCAGATACTCCCATCTTAAATACAACCCCTCCTGGACAAGCTCACGGAGAGGAGAGTAAGCCTCTAGGTCAAGATAAGGGCAACCTCAGAGGGAACATACAATGGTTCCACACACTGCCATCCTCCTCTCCCCAATGAGAAAAGTAGGGAGTGACTGGCACACAGACATTGTGGAGACAAGAGATAATTGGTTCCACCTCAATCATTCCTTCACATGGTTTAAAAGATACGTTTACATATGAAGATAAGTCTGACCTCTTCCCCCTTCTGGGGCACAAGTAACTGAGCCCTGACAGAGAAAGGATTACTGCAAACGGCCAACACTATAGTACAAAAAGATACATTCTAAATGACAAGTATCTCACAAGCATATTATGAAGATAAAACATCTTATCTATGTTACCCAACTAATTCTGATTCATCCCCCACAGTTATAACAAAATATCCGAAACTTGAACATCCCACGGAACACCATTAAATACATTATAAAAAATGGAAAGCATATGGCACCAAAACAAACCTGCCAAGAGAGGGCCACCCACCAAAACTGGTGGACCAGGCGAGGAGGGCATTAGTCAGAGAGGCAACAAAGAGACCAAAGATATCCCTGAAGGAGCTACAAAGTGGAGATTGGAATATTTGTCTAGAAAACCCCTTTAAGCCGTACACTCCACAGAGCTGGGCTTTACGGAAGAGTGGCCAGAAAAAAAACATTGCTTAAAACCTCTTGAAGCTAGGGGGCACTATTTTTATTTTTGGAAAAATAACATTCCCAAAATAAACGGCCTATTTCTCAGGACTAGATGCTAGAATATAAATCAAATTGACAGCTTATGGATAGAAAACACTCTAAAGTTTCCAAAACTGTAAAAATATTGTCTGTGAGTATAATAGAACTGATATTGCAGGCGAAAGCCTGAGAAAAATCTAATCAGGAAGTGACTCTTATTTTGAAACCCCTGTGTTCCTATGCATCCCTATTACCCATTTAAAGGGATATTAACCAGATTCCTTTTTATATGACTTCCTTAAGGGGTCAACAGCCTTTAGACATAGTTTCAGGCTTTTATTTTGAAGAATGAGCGTGAACGACCACATTGTGTAAGTGAACAGACAGGTGGTGGTTCTCAGAGTGAGTTGTGCGCAAAAGAGAAAGGCGGCCATTACTCCCGGTCCTAGTAAAAAGCCAACTGTCCCGGTTGATATATTCACAAATAGATATTTGAAAAACAGGATTGAGGATTGATTATAAAAAACATTTGACATGTTTCTGTGGAATTTTTGTCTGCATTGTCGTGACCGCTCTTTCCAGTGGATTCCTGGGCGTAAAACACCAAACTAACGGAGGTATTTGGATATATAAAATATCTTTATGGAACAAAAGGAACATTTGTTGTCTAACTGGGAGTCTCGTGAGTGAAAACATCCGATGATCATCAAAGGTAAACGATTAATTTGATTGCTTTTCTGATTTTCGTGACCAAGTTACCTGATGCTAGGTGTACTTATTGTTTTGTCGAGCGATCGATAATCTTACACAAACGCTTGTATTGCTTTCGCTGTAAAGCATAATTTCAAAATCTGAGACAACATGGTGAATAACAAAAGGCTAAGCTGTGTTTCGCTATATTGATTTCATGAATATGAATATTTTCTAGTAATATTATTTGACTGTTGCGCTATGCTATTCAGCGTTGCTGATGACAATTATACCGGATCCGGGATGGGTGGTTCAAAGAGCACACACACTCATGAAATATATCATTACATTTCCTCCCAAATGAGCGGCGTTGTGGCACTAACTGATGGTTGTATGTGGAAGTTGTTTATGGCTCTATCACTTTCTACGTGCCGAAGAAAATGAAACAAAATGAATGAAAGCATAAACAAAACAAAATATAGTTATGCCACCTTAATCATCTAATTGGACTGCATTCTAACTACGTCCATGGTCTTGGCAAAATAACCCAATTATGGCATTGTCTAATGTCATATCTAGGGCTTTCCTCATTTGCGGGGTGTTGCTTAGGGTACTATCCTAAGTTGATAACTATATGATAAGGCACTAGTTTTGGGCAGTCTACAGGGATGACCTATGGACTTCTGAGAAGAAAACTGGTGAGTGCTGTGGAGTTAAAGGCCTCAAAATAAATGTTAAACTTTACTAAGGCTGGTCTTTTGCTCGAACCCTTGATCCTAGCATAAATCCTAATTGAATGTTCCGTTGTGCATGTGCGTTTATGCTTACACAAGCGCACATGTCAAGGGAAGGAAACCAAGTATCCTGGCAGATTACAACTTGTTCAGAATGAGTCTGACGTAGTCAGGTAATTTTTTAGGTCAGTGCCTGAAGGTCAGTCAGAATTGGTGTTGAGGGAGTCTGTAGTGGTTTTACTACCAGTCACTGTCTTCCACTATTGTAGTGGCGGTGGGTATGAAGAAGTATACTTCATAGCTATGTTATCCACGGAGGAGCTAACCTCATGACGGAAGTAATCTAAGTATTAGACCAGTAGTCCGTGGTGTGATCGTGGTTCCTGACTTCTAATAACTTTTCTTCTAAATGGAGGGTTCTATTTATTAGTGGCTTGTGTAACCATTGGAAGAGTGCAATGGAGATTCCCTTCCCCGTGTTGCACTCTGAGTGACTGAGACTCAGTCGCTGTTATCAAAAGCAATTTAACTTGTGAGGTTACTAATCCTCTGACTGAGTGTTGCTGGATTGACTGTGGTATTGGTATTGGTACTGGTACTCAAGGGGTCCAGTTGTCCTACCGATTTATTCTGAAATGTTATCCTACAGGAATACATGATTAGAGCATTTTACTAGTTGTCTTGTAGTGACTACTACACATGGCAAGGAATTACTATTGTTGCCATTTGTTTTGGAGGTGGACAAGTCCACTGGACTTCCTTTACGACCAGTGTGGTACACCTCATTACTATCTTAGATGTGTTCTAAGATAATCCCCGTCTAGGGACATGTTGGCTCCTCAGTTCTCAAAGGGGAGTTTACAACTAGATTTGATTCATGCTCTGGCGGCCTCGTACAGTATTGTCCGTAGTCTCGACCCCCCCACCAGCCTCAATAAGGCTCATCATGGGTCTGGCCTACTATTCCCCCCCTTTGTGTCTCGGGATCCCCCCACCAGCGGGTGGTGTTGGTGTCCGAGGCGCAAACTAAAAGTTCGGACCCTATGTACGAGTTGTCAGTGGCCGCGTTATTATGAGAGTGGCTGTAACCTTTCAACCAAATCTCCTGGTGTTTGTGCTTCAACACCCTCAGTGGCTGTAACCTTTCAACCAAATCTCCTGGTGTTTGTGCTTCAACACCCTCAGTGGCTGTAAGCTTTCAACCAAATCTCCTGGTGTTTGTGCTTCAACACCCTCAGTGGCTGTAACCTTTCAACCAAATCTCCTGGTGTTTGTGCTTCAACACCCTCAGTAGCTGTAACCTTTCAACCAAATCTCCTGGTGTTTGTGCTTCAACACCCTCAGTGGCTGTAACCTTTCAACCAAATCTCCTGGTGTTTGTGCTTCAACACCCTCAGTGGCTGTAACCTTTTCACCAAATCTCCTGCTGTTTGTGCTTCAACACCCTCAGTGGCTGTAACCTTTCAACCAAACCTCCTGGTGTTTGTGCTTCAACACCCTCAGTGGCTGTAACCTTTCAACCAAATCTCCTGGTGTTTGTGCTTCAACACCCTCAGTGGCTGTAACCTTTCAACCAAATCTCCTGGTGTTTGTGCTTCAACACCCTCAGTGGCTGTAACCTTTCAACCAATCTCCTGGTGTTTGTGCTTCAACACCCTCAGTGGCTGTAACCTTTCAACCAAATCTCCTGGTGTTTGTGCTTCAACACCCTCAGTGGCTGTCGAGGCATGTCAGTCACCACCGCGTCCGCCTGTGGCAACCTCTTCAGTACCTGTGAACTGAGACAAGGATATCGGTCTGTGTTATTGCAAAGTGTTTCACCAGTGGGAGTCATCAGGTCAGTTGCTGGACTGACACCAGTAGTGTCATTGTAAGGGTTGACAGTCCCCCACAAAGCGGAAAGTGTATCATCGGAAGCAGAGTATACTCTGTGCATCAATATTTTTCTTGCTGAGACGGCCGCAGTGTTTGCGGAAGTGTTCGAAGGTCAAGAGAAGTTCATCTCAACAACCGTATTGCATGACTGCAAGCAGGAGGGAAGTTTCTCATTCACATAGACAGCTGGTATCCCTGCTATGGGTGTTAATTCCTGCGGACCTGGTGTCCAGTAATTCCCTGTCTAGTGACTTATCTTTTACGCTTTTCTCACGTAGTGGAACTTCTAGAGAACATTTGTCTACGCTTTGATCGTCCTTCAACCCTTTGTTACCCTTGTGCTCTGACACATTGTGTAGGTTGGGTGCAGGAACGTAGTGAACAGGTCAATTGTAGAGGTAGTCGTTTTGATGGCGACGTGCTTTACAGTTATTTCGACCGCGGAGGTTATTGGAATCATGGTTTTGTGGTAGAAACTGTTGTTGTGCGTCATCTCTTAACGCTCCAATACCTGATAATGCACCCTCTGACTGGAGTGAGTGCTCCTGGTCAAACTTCAAAACCGAGTGGTCAGGGCTCTTAGCGCTGCGAGCTTTTGATGTCTCAAAAGCTGCTTGCAAGCTCTCTGAGTTGTAAGATAGGCAAGCCAACATGGGCTGCAGGGTCCAAGTAGGTCATGAAGGTAGGATACATGTTCGACAGGAACATTTGTTTAAATGGTAACAGGTCTTCCATGCCTGTTTCAGTGAGTAGGGCAAAGTAAGCTGAACGAAGCCTATGATAGTAAGCTTGTGGGTGTTCATTCCGAGCATGTTTGACCGTGTTAGCCAGTGAGCTATTGTGTTTGCGAGTCGCAGAACCACTGAATTCTAATTTCAAAGCTGTGGCAAGTTTAGAGTAGTCATTTAGCACGTGTTGCGGTTGTAAGCGAATTAACCTGGTCACGTGTCTATTCGACGTCCGCTTCAACAGGTAAACCCTGTCAGAACCCGTAGCGTTCGGGTAGCCATCCAACGCGTCCTCTATGTCAGCTAGGAATGTCTCAGTATCGTTTGGCTGACCTGGAACAGGGTCAAAGGTGGGGAAATTCTTGATGAGTTTGTCAAGGTATTCGGCGCCAAGCGAGCAGAGAGGGTTGGCTTCATCCTGTGGGGGAAATTGGGTCCGAAAGGCCAAGAGGAGAAGCCAAGCCTTGTTGTTGTTGGCCAAGAGGTGCAATATTACTCAGTGCCGAATGGCCAATAGGAGAAGACTGAGGGACACTTAATGGAGGTAAGGTCTGAAACCTATCATCTTTACTCCTGTGAGTACAGGGCTCCGGTTGCTTGGATTGGTAGTCACGCTGTAGTCCATTCTGGACTTCTTCCAGATGGTACCTAAGGGTGGTATTCTGCTGCATTGCAGAGTCCACTTGAGCGCTTAGAGTAATGATTTTGGACACGTGAGTGTCACACTTGCTCCTTTCGGTCTCAAACTTATCTGTCATGGTTTGCAGATAGAGGTCTTGAGTACGGAGCGAGAGATTCAGTGATGAGATTTCCTCCGCTTGCTTAGAAATCAATATTTTCATCTTCATCACCTGAGTTCTCTCATCATTCATTTGGTCAGCGACTTCAATGAGTTCTGCTGATTTTTCATCCAACTTAGTCATTGTGTTCATCAATTTAATGTTTTTGGTCTGCAGAATTGAGTAGAACCGTGTTACTCTGAGTAACGTTCAACAAAACTGCCTGCATGTTATCAAATTGCACGCTCCTATTTGTAGATAACTCAACAGATTCATCTAGTTTGGAGTGGACAACATCGTATTTAGTTTTGGCAAAATTGAGTTGTTCCTGGAGACAACGATTTTGTTGAAGAGCTTCTACTCATTCATCGTTATAAGTATTCTCAATTACTTTTAATTGTTCAACTTTCAAACACAGTTCCTCGACTAGCAGAATGTTTTCATTTCCTGTTTTTGTCAATAGTTGCTCAGTTCTCTCCACCAGTCCCCTTTGTTAGCCATGTCTGGCACATGCTTCAGCTGTGCACTGTGGTATTGGACCGATGTCACATTTTTATGGCGATACATCAGTGCAAAAGTGGGGAGAACCGTCACAAAGCCGGTGTTTGATGGTTGGTTTTGGAGAGCGTTCGCAATTTCGGCTGTTTTCTTGCTAATGGCATAATTAGGGTTAGTATCGCTGCTGAGGTCAGAGATCAATCCTTTTATGGGTGGTGGTTCACTAATTAGCAGAGGAGTGGTGACCACCTCCTTTGATAGCTTGCACATTATTAGAAACATTTTCCTTTTTTTTCAAAGTTTGGATTTGTAATTCATCAGAAGCTGCAAAGACGAGTTTAATCTATTTATAGATGTTGACGAACCATTGTACCAGTAATGTGGAAGTTGGATGTGAATGAATTTGCAAAAGCAAATTGAATTAGTTAATCAATGCCAATGATTAATCCTACCTGGGTAGGCTATCTGGGTATTAAACTTTAATTAACCTGAGAAGAGTCTTCATCTAGGTTAATATGAGAAGTTTAAAAGTGTCTCATTTGATTGGAAGAACATTAAGTTATGTTCAACAATTTAACTTATTAAATTGAATGAGACGATAATCCATACCTCCATCTCCATTGATTGGATATCATAAGTGTAAACGGTAGATCAAATGTTGGGAACATTCAACACTGTGGCATTTCTCCCTAAGGCCGAAACCACATGGGATTCCCACTGGGGCTTCTGTCAGTACGGGATTACTGAATGGTTTTGCAAAAAACACATTTTTACTGATTTATCAATTTAATGATAAATCAGACCTGTATAGGCTATTTGGGAATTAAACTTTAATTAACCTGAGAAGTTTCTTCATCTAGGTTAATATGAGAAGTTTAAAAGTGTCTTATTTAGAAAACTCATCCATTTGGATATTATTTAAAATATGAATTTCAGAATGTAAATTGCCAGGATTTACACTTATTAGTTCAGTTGGGTAAGACATTGATATCCGTCTGGATATCATAAGTAATGACTTGAGTGTGACCTAAATAATTCTTCATGAGCGAATATAGTAGGCACATGTCAGTGGTCAACAATGTCACATGCTGAATGCGCAATGCGGAACAAATACAACTTGCACAAGGAACTATGTGGCTGTTTTCCTTTGTTAGCTTAAGCATGCAAGCTAAAGCCCCCTTTGTGCTTGAAAATGCAGCACATAGGATTCCCTTGGCAACGGAAAGGTTTTACTTATAACGTATTATGTTCAAACCCTTTTCAGCGTTTTTTGACGATGTTTTAACGGGAACACGCGGCAAACAACGAAATGCGCCTTGGTCTACTCATGAGAGAGATTTATATCGCTGGCTTATATCTCCTGAATTTCAATCGGCTGGGCCTAACCACGTCTGGAACGGGCGAGGCAGAAATAACCCTGCGTTTGGCCAAACGCTCTATTTCTCAGATTTCTATAATTAAAATCAAATCAAATCAAATGTATTTATATAGCCCTTTGTAAATCAGCTGATATCTCAAAGTGCTGTACAGAAACCCAGCCTAAAACCCCAAACAGCAAGCAATGCAGGTGTAGAAGCACGGTGGCTAGGAAAAACTCCCTAGAAAGGCCAAAACCTAGGAAGAGAGAGGAACCAGGCTATGTGGGGTGGCCTTCTGGCTGTGCCGGGTGGAGATTATAACAGAACATGGCCAAGATGTTCAAATGTTCATAAATGACCAGCATGGTCAAATAATAATAATAATCACAGGCAGAGCAGTTGAAACTGGAGCAGCAGCATGGCCAGGTGGAATGGGGACAGCAAGGAGTCATCACACCCAGTAGTCCTGAGGCATGGTCCTAGGGCTCAGGTCCTCCGAGAGAGAGAAAGAAAGAGAGAATTAGAGAGAGCATATTTAAATTCACACAGGACACCGGATAGGACAGGAGAATTACTCCAGATATAACAAACTGACCCTAGCCCCCGACACATAAACTACTGCAGCATAAATACTGGAGGCAGAAGGGGTCTGGAGACACTGTGGCCCCATCCGATGACACCCACGGACAGGGCCAAACAGGAAGGATATAACCCCACCCACTTTGCCAAAGCCCAACCCCCACACCACTAGAGGGATATCTTCAACCACCAACTTACCATCCTGAGACAAGGCCGAGTATAGCCCACAAAGATCTCCGCCACGGCACAACCCAAGGCAGGGGGGGGGGGCAGCCCAGGGGGGTGCAACCCAGACAGGAAGATCACATCAGTGACTCAACACACTCAAGTGACGCACCCCTCCGAGGGACGGTATGAAAGAGCCCTAGTAAGCCAGTGACTCAGCCCCTGTAATAGGGTTAGAGGCAGATAATCCCATTGGAAAGAGGGGAACCGGCCAGGCAGAGACAGCAAGGGTGGTCCGTTCACCTTCACACTCCTGGGCCAGACTACACTCAATCATATGACCCACTGAAGAGATGAGTCTTCGGTAAAGACTTAAAGGTTGAGACCGAGTTTGCGTCTTTCACATGGGTAGGCAGACCATTCCATAAAAATGGAGCTCTATAGGAGAATGCCCTGCCTCCAGCTGTTTGCTTAGAAATTCTAGGGACAATTAGGAGGCCTGTGTCTTGTGACCGTAGCGTACGTGCAGGTATGCACAGCAGGACCAAATCAAAGAGATAGGTAGGAGCAAGCCCATGTAATGCTTTGTAGGTTAGCAGTAAAACCTTGAAATCAGCCCTTGCCTTGACAGGAAGCCAGTGTTGGGAGGCTAGCACTGGAGTAATATGATCCAATTTTTTGGTTCTAGTCAGGATTCTAGCAGCCGTATTTAGCACTAACTGAAGTTTATTTAGTGCTTTATCCGGGTAGCCGGAAAGTACATCATTGCAGTAGTCTAACCTAAAAGTGACAAAAGCATGGGTACATTTTTCTGCATAATTTTTGGACAGAAAGTTTCAGATTTTTGCAATGTTACGTAGATGGAAAAAAACTGTCCTTGAAACAGTCTTGATATGTTCTTCAAACGAGAGATCAGGGTCCAGAGTAACGCAGAGGTCCTCTGTTTCCCCTCATGCTTTTCCCCTTATGTCTTTGTCAGAGATTGTTTTATGTCGTGTTGTTTTTGTTGTATAGGTGCGTGTGGGGTATGTACATATTTAGTGTTTGGAGTATGTGAAGTGGATATTTATTAAAATACTCAATTTACACTCCGTTTGACTCTCCTCGGCGCCTGACTTCTCTGCCACCTATACACAAGACTCTGACAGAATCTCTGACCAAAATTATCAAGTCAGCGAGGTCAGCGAGAGAGGACACTACGCTCATGGAGGTGGAGGAACGCATCCGGGAACAAGTGGAGGAGACTGTCTGAGCGCCACCATGGATCGCATTGTCCAGAATGTGGACCACTGGGAGAGACAGGGAGTTTCTCCAGCGACTCCACCACCACAACCGAGACGTTTTCTCCCCTCCTGAACCTATTACGATCCATTTATCCCTACCCACGGGATACAACGGAGATACTGCCGGCTGCCAGAGTTTTCTTCTTAAACTGAACTTGTATCTGGCCACGGTCTCCCCAGTACCATCGAACAGTGAGAAGTGTTGCGCCCTCCTCTCATGCCTCACCGGGAAAAGCCCTGGAGTGGGCCAGTGCTGTATGTAGAGAGGAGGATATGGCTGGACCATTTTGAGGAGTTCACCCGCTATTACCTGATAGTATTCGACCACTCACCGAAGACAGAGCGGCGGGTGAGCGCCTCTATCATCTGAGACAGGAGACGAGGAGTGCACAGGAGTTTGCTCTGGAGTTTAGGACCCTGGCTGCCGGCGCTGGATGGAGCGACAGGGCCCTGATCGACCATTACCATTGTAGTCTGCGCGAGGATGTCCGTCGGGAGCTGGCCTGTAGAGACACTACCCTCACCTTTGACCAGCTGGTGGACATGTCCATCAGGCTGGACAACATGATGGCTACTCGTGGACGTCTAGATCGGGTCTGGTTTTCCATCATCCCGCACCCTCTCTCCCGAACCTATGGAATTGGGAGGGATGGTAAGCAGGGAGACCGGAGGGAGTTCCTGCTCGAGCACCATCTATGGACGCAGAGGGCACACTGCTGGTCGGTGCCGGGTTGGTTCCTCTGGGAATAGAGAAGGCAGGCAGGGCACTCTGGCATCACCCCAGGTTAGTAGGCACCATTCTCATCCAGAGCCCTGTGTTGCACTAATGTTTGTCTCTGTCACTTTTCCTGATTTTTCCCTGCATTCCCAGTATAAGGCACTAGTTGATTCAGGTGCGGCTGGGAATTTCATTAATAAAAGTTTAGCTCATAGTTTAGGGATCCCTATTGTTTCTGTGGATATTCCTTTCCCTATTCATGCCTTAGATAGTCGACCATTAGGGTCAGGGTTTATCAGGGAGGTCACCGCGCCTTTGTGTATGATAACGCAGGAGGGTTAGGAGATTAGTCTTTTCCTTATTGATTCTCCTACGTATTCTGTGGTGTAAGGCCTGGTTAGCTTTTCATAACCCCACTGTTTCTTGGCCACAGAGGGATCTCACGGGGTGGTCGCGAGAGTGCTCAGGTAGGTGTTTAGGGGTTTCCATTGGTGCTACTACGGTGGAAAGTCCAGACCAGGTCTCCACCGTGCTCATTCCCCCCGAATATGCCGATTTGGCTCTCGCCTTCTGTAAAAGGAAGGCGACTCAATTACCAACCCATCGACGGGGGGAATGTGCGATAGATCTCCTGGTAGACGCTGCATTTCCCAGGAGTCACGTGTATCCCCTGTCGCAAGCGGAGACGGTGGCTATGGAGACATATGTCTCTGAATCCCTGCGTCAGGGGTACATTCAGCCATCCATTTCTTTTTTTGTTGTTGAATTTTTACCCCCTTTTTACCCCCATTTCGTGGTATCCAATTTTTTAGTAGCTACTATCTTGTCTCATCGCTACAACTCCCGTACGTGCTCGGGAGAGACGAAGGTTGAAAGTTATACATCCTCCGATACACAACCCAACCAAGCCGCACTGTTTCTTAACACAGCGCGCATCCAACCCGGAAGCCAGCCGCACCAATGTGTCGGAGGAAACACCGTGCACCTGGCAACCTTGGTTAGCGTGCACTGCACCTGGCCCGCCACAGGAGTTTTCTGGTGCGCGATGAGACAAGGATATCCCTACCGGCCAAACCCTCCCTAACTCGGACGACGCTGGGCCAATTGTGCGTTGCCCCACGGACCTCTCGGTCGTGGACGGTTGTGACAGAGCCTGGGCGCGAACCCAGAGTCTCTGGTGGCGCAGCTGGCGCAGCTGGCGCTGCAGTACAGCGCCCTTAACCACTGTGCCACCCGGGAGGCTCAGCCATTTATTTCACCTGTCTCTTTGAATTTATTTTTGTGAAAAAGAAGGATGGCGGTTTACGCCCGTGAAATTGATTATCGAGGTCTAAATAAAATCACGGTGAAATATAGTTACCTCTGATAAATACGGTTATTGAGTCAATGCACAGGGCACGCTCCTTCCTAGGGCATTGGATTTCCACTTCAGGAGTGGAGATGGAGAGTGACCGCATTGCAACTGTGCGTATTTGGCTGACTCCAACCACGGTAAAGGAGGTGCAGTGTTTTTTAGGGTTTGCCAATTACTACTGGAAGTTTATCCAGGGTTTTTGTCAAGTTGCTGCTCCCATTACCTCACTGCTAAAGGGGGGCCCGGTGCGCTTGCAGTGGTCGGCTGAGGCGAACAGGGCTTTTGGACACCTGAAGACTCTGTTAACCTCGGTGCCTGTGTTGGCTCATCCGGATCCCTCTTTGCCATTCATAGTGGAGGTGGACGCATCCGAAGCTGGGATAGGAGCAGTGCTCTCTCAGTGTTCGGGTATACCACTGAAGCTTCACACCTGTGCTTTCATTTCGAAGAAGCTATGATGTGGGGGACCGGGAGCTGTTAGCTGTCGTAAAAGCCTTGGCGTGGAGGCATTGAGGCGTGGAGGCGTGGAGGCGTGGCGTGGAGGCTTGGCGTGGAGGCGTGGAGGCATTGGCTTGAGGGGGCTAAACACCCTTTTCTCATCTGGACTGGCCACCGCAATCTGGAGTACATCCGGCAGGCGAAGACACTGAATCCTAGCCAGGCAAGGTGGGCAATGTTTTTCACTCGTTTTGTGTTTACTCTTTCTTACAGACCAGGCTCCCAGAACGTTAAGGCAGACGCATTGTCTCGGCTGTATGACACAGAGGAGCGGTCCATGGATCCCACTCCCATACTCCCAGCTTCGTGTTTGTTAGTGCCAGTAGTGTGGGAGCTGGACGCACACATTGAGAGGGCGTCACGTGCAGAGTCCTCTCCCCCTAAGTGTCCAGCTGGTCGTCTGTACGTTATGTCTGCTGTCCGCGACCGATTGATCTATTGGGCTCACACGTCACCCTCCTCAGGTCATCCTGGGATAGGTTGGACGATGCGCTGTCTTGATGGGAGGTATTGGTGGCCCACTTTTGCTAAGGACGTGAGAATTTCTGCTCGGTGTGCACCCAGTGCAAGGGTCCTAGACACCTGCCCAGAGGTAAGCTACAACCTTTACCCGTTCCTCAACGGCCGTGGTCGCACCTGTCGGTGGATTTTTTTACTGATCTTCCACCTTCACAGGGTTACACCACGATCCTGGTCGTTGTGGATCGGTTTTCGAAGTCCTGTCGTGTCCTCCCTTTGCCCGGTCTCCCAGCGGCCTTACAGACTGCAGAGGCCCTGTTTACACACATTTTCCGGCACTATGGGGTGCCTGAGGATATAGTGTCTGATCGGGGTCCCCAGTTCACATCAAAGGTCTGGAAGGCGTTCATGGAACATCTGGGGATCTTGTTTAGTCTTAAATCAGGTTTTCACCCCGAGAGTAATGGGCAGGTGGAGAGAGTTAACCAGGATGCGGGTAGGTTTCTACGGTCTTATAGCCAGGATCGGCCGGGGGAGTGGGCAATGTTTGAGCCCTGGCCCAGAACTCGCTACGTCACTCCTCCACTAACCTTACTCCTTTGTGTATTAGGGTATCAGCCGGTCCTGGCTCCTTGGCATCAGAGTCAGACCGAGGCTCCTGCGGTGGACAATTGGTTTCGGCGCGCTGAGGAAACCTGGGAGGCAGCCCACATCCACCTTCAGCGCACCATAAGGTGCCAAAAAATTGGCGCAGACCGTCACCGCAGTGAGGCCCCGGTGTTCGCACCAGGGGACAGTGTCTGGCTCTCGACGCGAAACCTGCCCCGCCGCCTGCTCTGCCGGAAGCTGGGTCCGCGGTTTGTGGGGCCGTTTAAAGTCCTGAGGAGAGTGAACAAGGTATGTTATAGGTTACAACTGCCTACTAATTACGTATTAACCCCTCGTTCCATGTGTCTCTCCTCAGGCCGGTGGTGGTTGGCCCGCTCCAGGAGGCTGAAGTGCATGATGTTCCTCCTCCTCTTCTAGACATCGAGGGGGTCCCGGCATACTCTGTTCGATCCATTTTGGATTTGAGACGTCGAGAGAGGGGCCTTCAGTACATCATGGACTGGGAGGTGTACGGGCCAGAGGAAAGATGCTGGGTTCCGGTGGAGGAAGTGTTAGATCCTTCCATGTTATCAGAATTCCACCGTCTCCATTCGGATCGCCCTGCACCTTGCCCTCCGGATCGTCCCCGAGGCCGGTGTTGACTCGCGATGGAGACGCGCGTCAGGGGGGTACTGTCGCATCTCCGTGTTCGGGCGATGCTCGGCGGTCGACGTCACCGGCATTATAGCCATCATTGATCCATTTTTCATTTTTCATTGGTTTTGTCTTGTCTTCCCACACCTGTTTTCAATCCCATTCGTTACATGTTGTGTATTTAACCCTCTGTTTCCCCTCATGCCTTTGTCAAAGATTGATTTATGTCAAGTTTTGTTTTTGTTGTATAGGTGCGCGTCGGGTCCTCGTACCCATGTTCGTTTATATATGTATGTACATATTTAGTGTTTGGAGTATGTGAAGTGGATATTTATTAAAAGACTCCTTTTACACTCCGTTTGGCTCTCCTGCGCCAGACTTCCCTGCCACACGACTCTGACAAGACCAGCTAGATGTACTGTCTCCATCACATTACGACAGACCAGCGACATCTACTGTCTCTATATTTTAACAGGCCAGCTAGAACTACAGCCTGTGGTCCTTCTGTAGCTCAGTTGGTAGAGCATGGCGCTTGTAACGCCAGGGTAGTGGGTTCGATCCCGGGACCACCCATACGTAGAATGTATGCACACATGACTGTAAGTCGCTTTGGATAAAAGCGTCTGCTAAATGGCATATATTATTATATTATTATATTACAGCCTCTTTTATTTTATGGCAGACCAGCTAGATCTACTGTCTCAATTATATTACGACAGACCAGCTAGATCTACTGCCGCTTTTATATTATGAAAGACCAGCTAGAAATACATTTACATTACATTTAAGTCATTTAGCAGACGCTCTTATCCAGAGCGACTTACAAATTGGTGCATTCACCTTATGACATCCAGTAGAACAGTCACTTTACAATAGTGCATCTAAATCTTAAAGGGGGGTGAGAAGGATTACTTATCCTATCCTAGGTATTCCTTAAAGAGGTGGGGTTTCAGGTGTCTCCGGAAGGTGGTGATTGACTCCGCTGTCCTGGCGTCGTGAGGGAGTTTGTTCCACCATTGGGGGGCCAGAGCAGCGAAACAGTTTTGACTGGGCTGAGCGGGAACTGTACTTCCTCAGTGGTAGGGAGGCGAGCAGGCCAGAGGTGGATGAACGCAGTGCCCTTGTTTGGGTGTAGGGCCTGATCAGAGCCTGGAGGTACTGAGGTGCCGTTCCCCTCACAGCTCCGTAGGCAAGCACCATGGTCTTGTAGCAGATGCGAGCTTCAACTGGAAGCCAGTGGAGAGAGCGGAGGAGCGGGGTGACGTGAGAGAACTTGGGAAGGTTGAACACCAGACGGGCTGCGGCGTTGTGGATGAGTTGTAGGGGTTTAATGGCACAGGCAGGGAGCCCAGCCAACAGCGAGTTGCAGTAGTCCAGACGGGAGATGACAAGTGCCTGGATTAGGACCTGCGCCACTTCCTGTGTGAGGCAGGGTCGTACTCTGCGGATGTTGTAGAGCATGAACCTACAGGAACGGGCCACCGCCTTGATGTTAGTTGAGAATGACAGGGTGTTGTCCAGGATCACGCCAAGGTTCTTAGCGCTCTGAGAGGAGGACACAATGGAGTTGTCAACCGTGATGGCGAGATCATGGAACGGGCAGTCCTTCCCCGAGGTTCCGTCTTGCCGAGGTTCAGCTTGAGGTGGTGATCCGTCATCCACACTGATATGTCTGCCAGACATGCAGAGATGCGATTCGCCACCTGGTCATCAGAAGGGGGAAAGGAGAAGATTAATTGTGTGTCGTCTGCATAGCAATGATAGGAGAGACCATGTGAGGTTATGACAGAGCCAAGTGACCTGGTGTATAGCGAGAATAGGAGAGGGCCTAGAACAGAGCCCTGGGGGACACCAGTGGTGAGAGCGCGTGGTGAGGAGACAGATTCTCGCCACGCCACCTGGTAGGAGCGACCTGTCAGGTAGGACGCAATCCAAGCGTGGGCCGCGCCGGAGATGCCCAACTCGGAGAGGGTGGAGAGGAGGATCTGATGGTTCACAGTATCGAAGGCAGCCGATAGGTCTAGAAGGATGAGAGCAGAGGAGAGAGAGTTAGCTTTAGCGGTGCGGAGCGCCTCCGTGATACAGAGAAGAGCAGTCTCAGTTGAATGACTAGTCTTGAAACCTGACTGATTTGGATCAAGAAGGTCATTCAGAGAGAGATAGCGGGAGAGCTGGCCAAGGACGGCACGTTCAAGAGTTTTGGAGAGAAAAGAAAGAAGGGATACTGGTCTGTAGTTGTTGACATCGGAGGGATTGAGTGTAGGTTTTTTCAGAAGGGGTGCAACTCTCGCTCTCTTGAGGACGGAAGGGACGTAGCCAGCGGTCAGGGATGAGTTGATGAGCGAGGTGAGGTAAGGGAGAAGGTCTCCGGAAATGGTCTGGAGAAGAGAGGAGGGAATAGGGTCAAGCGGGCAGGTTGTTGGGCGGTTGGCCGTCACAAGACGCGAGATTTCATCTGGAGAGAGAGGGGAGAAAGAGGTCAGAGCACAGGGTAGGGCAGTGTGAGCAGAACCAGCGGTGCCGTTTGACTTAGCAAACGAGGATCGGATGTCGTCGACCTTCTTTTCAAAATGGTTGACGAAGTCATCTGCAGAGAGGGAGGAGGGGGAGGGGAGGAGGATTCAGGAGTGAGGAGAAGGTGGCAAAGAGCTTCCTAGGGTTAGAGGCAGATGCTTGGAATTTAGAGTGGTAGAAAATGGCTTTAGCAGCAGAGACAGAGGAGGAAAATGTAGAGAGGAGGGAGTGAAAGGATGCCAGGTCCGCAGGGAGGTGAGTTTTCCTCCATTTCCGCTCAGCTGCCCGGAGCCCTGTTCTGTGAGCTCGCAATGAGTCGTCGAGCCACGGGGCGGGAGGGGAGGACCGCGCCGGCCTGGAGGATAGGGACATAGAGAGTCAAAGGATGCAGAAAGGGAGGAGAGGAGGGTTGAGGAGGCAGAATCAGGAGATAGGTTGGAGAAGGTATGAGCAGAGGGAAGAGATGATAGGATGGAAGAGGAGAGAGTAGCGGGGGAGAGAGAGCGAAGGTTGGGACGGCGCGATACCATCCGAGTAGGGGCAGTGTGGAAGGTGTTAGATGAGAGCGAGAGGGAAAAGGATACAAGGTAGTGGTCGGAGACTTGGAGGGGAGTTGCAATGAGGTTAGTGGAAGAACAGCATCTAGTAAAGATGAGGTCGAGCGAATTGCCTGCCTTGTGAGTAGGGGGGAAGGTGAGAGGGTGAGGTCAAAAGAGGAGAGGAGTGGAAAGAAGGAGGCAGAGAGGAATGAGTCAAAGGTAGACGTGGGGAGGTTAAAGTCGCCCAGCACTGTGAGAGGTGAGCCGTCCTCAGGAAAGGAGCTTATCAAGGTATCAAGCTCATTGATGAACTCTCCGAGGAACCTGGAGGGCGATAAATGATAAGGATGTTAAGCTTGAAAGGGCTGGTAACTGTGACAGCATGGAATTCAAAGGAGGCGATAGACAGATGGGTGAGGGAGAAAGAGAGAATGACCACTTGGGAGAGATGAGGATCCCGGTGCCACCACCCCGCTGACCAGAAGCTCTCGGGGTGTGCGAGAACACGTGGGCGGACGAAGAGAGAGCAGTAGGAGTAGCAGTGTTGTCTGTGGTGATCCATGTTTCCGTCAGTGCCAAGAAGTCGAGGGACTGGAGGGAGGCATAGGCTGAGATGAACTCTGCCTTGTTGGCCGCAGATCGGCAGTTCCTGAGGCTACCGGAGACCTGGAACTCCACGTGGGTCGTGCGCGCTGGGACCACCAGATTAGGGTGGCGCGGCCACGCGGTGTGGAGCGTTTGTATGGTCTGTGCAGAGGAGAGAACAGGGATAGACAGACACATAGTTGACAGGCTACAGAAGAGGCTACGCTAATGCAAAGGAGATTGGAATGACAAGTGGACTACACGTCTCGAATGTTCAGAAAGTTAAGCTTACGTAGCAAGAATCTTATTGATTAAAATGATACAGTACTGCTGAAGTAGGCTAGCTGGCAGTAGCTGCGTTGTTGACACTACACTAATCAAGTCGTTCCGTTGAGTGTAATAGTTTCTGCAGTGCTGCTATTCGGGGCTAGCTGGCTAGCTAGCAGTGTTGTTTACGTTACGTTGCGTTAAAAGAACGACAATAGCTGGCTAGCTAACCTAGAAAATCGCTCTAGACTACACAATTATCTTTGATACAAAGACGGCTATGTAGCTAGCTATGTAGCTAGCTACAATCAAACAAATCAAACCGTTGTACTGTAATGAAATGAAATGAAAATGTGATACTACCTGTGAATGCGACCGGGTTGTTGAGTTCTATTCAGTAGACGTTGGCTAGCTGTTAGCTGTTAGCTGTTGGCTAGCTAGCAGAGTCTCCTACATTAAGGACGACAAATAGATGGCTAGCTAACCTCGGTAAATTAAGATAATCACTCCAAGACTACACACTCTAAACTACACAATTATCTTGGATACAAAGACAGCTATGTAGCTAGCTAACACTAAACTAATCAAGTCGTTCAGTTGAGTGTAATAGTGTAATAGCACTACAGTGCTGCTAATCTGTGGGCGTTTGCTAGCGTTTGCTAGCTGGCTAGCTGCTGGGCGAATAGCAGTGAAGGCTACGTTAGGGCGACGAAATACGATAATTATGCAATTATCTCTGATACAAGGACAAATCAACCGTTGTACTATAATGAAATGTAATGAAATGTAATGAAAAAGTTATACTACCTGCGGAGCGAAGTGCGATGCGACCGCTCGCTCCAACCCGGAAGTACTGTCTCAATTATATTATGGCAGACCAGCTAGATCTACTGTCTCAATTATATTATGACAGAAGAGCTAGAACTACGGTGTCTATTATATTATGACAGACCAGCTAGATCTACTGTCTACATTATATTATGGCAGACCAGCTAGATCTACTCTCTCAATTATATTATGGCAGACCAGCTAGATCTACTGTATCAATTACATTATGGCAGACCAGCTAGACCTACTGTCTCAATTATATTATGGCAGACCAGCTAGATCTACTGTCTCAATTATATTATGGCAGACCAGCTAGATCTACTGTCTCAATTACATTATGATAGAGCAGCTAGATCTACTGTATCAATTATTTTTTGACAGACTAGCTAGATTAGGGTTAGGGTTAGGGTTGGGTTAGGGTTAGGGTTAGAGACCGTAAATCTTGCTGGTCTTTCGTAATATAATTGAGACAGTAGTTCAAGCTGGTCTGTCATAAAATAATAGAGACTGTAGATCTAGCTGGTCTGTCAAAATATAATAGAGACAGTAGGTTTAGCTGGTCTGTCATAATATAATAGAGACAGTCGATCTAGCTGGTCTGTTACAATGTATAAGATACAGAAGATCTAGCTGGTCAGTCATAATATAATAGACACAGTAGATCTAGCTGGTCTGTCAAAAATTAATAGAGACAGTCAATCTAGCTGGTCTGTCATAATATAATAAAGACAAGCTCTAGCTTGTCTGTTATAATATAAAAGAGACAGTAGATGTAGCTGGTCTATCATAAAATAATTAAGACAGTAGATGTGGCTGGTCTTTCATAATATAATAGAGACATTAGATCTAGCTGGTCTGTCAAAAACTAATAGAGAGTAGATCTAGCAGGTCTATCGTATTAAAATAGAGATAGTAGATCTAGCTGGTCTGTCATAATATAATAGAGATAGTAGATCTAGCTGGTCTGACATAGTATAATAGAGACAGTATACCTAGCTGATCTGTTATAATATAATAGAGACAGTAGATCTCGCTGGTCTGTGATAATATAATAGAGATAGTAGATCTAGCTGGTCTGTCATAATATAATAGAGACAGATGTACCTGGTCTGTCATAATATAATAGAGACAGTAGATCTACCTGGTCTGTCATAATATAATAGAGACAGTAGATCTAGCTGGTCTGTCATAATATAATAGAAACAGTAGACAGTAGACCATCACTCATTCATATATCCTTATGTACATATTATTTATCCCCTTACACTGTGTATAAGACAGTAGTTGTGGAATTGTTAGTTAGATTACTTGTTGGTTATCACTGCATTGTCGGAACTAGAAGCACAAGCATTTCGCTACACTCGCATTAACATCTGCTAACCATGTGTATGTGACAAATACAATTTGATTTGATTTGATTTGATTAGATCTAGCTGGTCTATCATAATATAATAGAGACAGTAGATCTAGCTGGTCTGTCATAATGTATAAGATACAGAAGATCTAGCTGGTCAATCATAATATAATAGAGACAGTAGATCAGGCTTGTCTGTCATATTATAATAGAGACAGTAGATCGAGCTTGTCTGTCATAATATAATAGAGACAGTAGATCTAGCTGGTCTGTCATAATATAATAGAGACAGTAGATCACGCTTGTCTGTCATATTATAATAGAGACAGTAGATCGAGCTTGTCTGTCATAATATAATAGAGACAGTAGATCTAGCTGGTCTGTCATAATATAATAGAGACAGTAGATCTAGCTGGTTTGTCATAATATAATAGAGACAGTAGATCTAGCTGGTCTGTAATAATATTATAAAGACAGTAGATCTAGCTGGTCTGTCATATGATAATAGAGACTGTAGATCTAGCTGGTCTGTCATAATATAATAGAGACATTAGATCTAGCTGGTCTGTCATAATATAATAGCGACAGTAGATCTAGCTGGTCTGTCATATAATAGAGATGGTAGATCGAGCTGGTCTGTCATAATATAATAGAGACAGTAGATCTAGCTGGTCTGTCATAATATAATAGAGACAGTAGATCTAGCTGGTCCGTCATAATATAATAGAGATTGTAGATCTAGCTGGTCCTTCATAATATAACAGAGACATAGAGACAGTAAATCTAGCTGGTCTTTCGTAATATATTGAGACAGTCAATCTAGCTGGTCTGTCATAATATAATAAAGACAAGTTCTAGCTTGTCTGTTATAATATAATAGAGATAGTAGATCTAGCTGGTATATCATAATATAATAGAGACAGTAGATCTAGCTGGTCTGTCATAATATAATAGAGACAGTAGATCTAGCTGGTCTGTCATAATATAATAGAGACATTAGATCTAGCTGGTCTGCCATAATATAATAGAGACAGTAGATCTAGCTGGTCTGTCATAATATAATAGAGATGGTAGATCTAGCTGGTCTTTCATAATATAACAGAGACATAGAGACAGTAAATCTAGCTGGTCTTTATAATATATTGAGACAGTCAATCTTGCTGGTCTGTCATAATATAATAAAGACAAGCTCTAGCTTGTCTGTCAAAATATAATAGAGACAGTAGATCTAGCTGGTCTGTCATAATATAATAGAGACAGTAGATCTAGCTGGTCTGTCATAATATAATAGAGACAGTAGATCTAGCTGGTCTGTCATAATATAATAGAGACAGTAGATCTAGCTGGTCTGTCATATTATAATAGAGACTGTAGATCTAGCTGGTCTGTCATAATATAATAGAGACATTAGATCTAGCTGGTCTGTCATAATATAATAGCGACAGTAGATCTAGCTGGTCTGTCATAATATAATAGAGACAGTAGATCTAGCTGGTCTGTCATATAATAGAGATGGTAGATCGAGCTGGTCTGTCATAATATAATAGAAACAGTAGCTCTAGCTGGTCTGTCATAATATAATAGAGACAGTAGATCTAGCTGGTCCGTCATAATATAATAGAGACTGTAGATCTAGCTGGTCTGTCTTAATATAATAGCGACAGTAGATCTAGCTGGTCTGTCATAATATAATAGATGCATTACATCTAGCTGGTATGTCAAAATATACTGGAGACAGTAAATCTTGCAGGTCTTTCGTAATATATTGAGACAGTCAATCTGGCTGGTCTGTCATAATATAATAAAGACAAGCTCTAGCTTGTCTGTTATAATATAAAAGAGACAGTAGATGTAGCTGGTCTATCATAAAATAATTAAGACAGTAGATGTGGCTGGTCCTTCATAATATAATAGAGACATTAGATCTAGCTGGTCTGTCAAAAACTAATAGAGACAGTAGATCTAGCTGGTCTATCATATTAAAATAGAGATAGTAGATCTAGCTGGTCTGTCATAATATAATAGAGACAGTCAATCTAGCTGGTCTGTCATATTATAATAGAGACAGTAGATCCAGCTGGTGTGTCATAATATAATAGAGATAGTAGATCTAGCTGGTCTGACATAAAATAATAGAGACAGTAGATCTCGCTGGTCTGTCATAATATAATAGAGATAGTAGATCTAGCTGGTCTGTCATAATATAATAGAGACAGTAGATCTACCTGGTCTGTCATAATATAATAGAGACAGTAGATCTACCTGGTCTGTCATAATATAATAGAGACAGCAGATCGAGCTGATCTGTCATAATATAATAAAGACAGTAGATCCAGCTGGTCTGACATGGTATAATAGAGACAGTATACCTAGCTGATCTGTTATAATATAATAGAGACAGTAGATCTCGCTGGTCTGTCATAATATAATAGAGATAGTAGATCTAGCTGGTCTGTCATAATATAATAGAGACAGTAGATCTACCTGGTCTGTCATAATATAATAGAGACAGTAGATCTAGCTGGTCTGTCATAATATAATAGAAACAGTAGATCTAGCTGGTCTGTCATAATATAATAGAGACAGTAGATCTAGCTGGTCTGTCATAATGTATAAGATACAGAAGATCTAGCTGGCCAGTCATAATATAATAGAAACAGTAGATCAGGCTTGTCTGTCATATTATAATAGAGACAGTAGATCGAGCTTGTCTGTCATAATATAATAGAGACAGTCGATCTAGCTGGTTTGTCATAATATAATAGAAACAGTAGATCAGGCTTGTCTGTCATATTATAATAGAGACAGTAGATCGAGCTTGTCTGTCATAATATAATAGAGACAGTCGATCTAGCTGGTTTGTCATAATATAATAGAGATGGTAGATCTCGCTGGTCTGTCATAATATAATAGAGACCGTAGATCTACCTGGTCTGTAGTATTATAATAGAGACAGTATATCGAGCTGGTCTGTTATAAAATAATTTAGACAGTAGATCTAGCTGGTCTGTCATAATATAATAGAGAGAGTAGATCTAACTGGTCTGTCATAATATAATAGAGAGAGTAGATCTAACTGGTCTGTCATAATATAATAGAGACATTAGATCTAGCTGGTCTGTCATAATATAATAGAGACAGTAGATCTAGCTGGTCTGGCATAATATAATAGAGAGAGTAGATCTAACTGGTCTGTCATAATATAATAAAGACATTAGATCTAGCTGGTCTGTCATAATATAATAGAGACAGTAGATCTAGCTGGTCTGGCATAATATAATAGAGACAGTAGATCTAGCTGGTCTGTCATAATATAACAGAGACATAGAGACAGTAGATCTAGCTGGTTTGTCATATTATAATAGAGATAGTAGATCTAGCTGGTCTGTCATAATATAATAGAGACACTAGATCTAGCTGGTCTGGCATAATATAATAGAGACAGTATATCTAGCTGATCTGTCATAATATAATAGAGACAGTAGATCTAGCTGGTCTGTCATATGATAATAGAGACTGTAGATCTAGCTGGTCTGTCATAATATAATAGCGACAGTAGATCTAGCTGGTCTGTCATAATATAATAGAGACAGTAGATCTAGCTGGTCTGTCATATAATAGAGATGGTAGATCGAGCTGGTCTGTCATAATATAACAGAGACAGTAGCTCTTGCTGGTCTGTCATAATATAATAGAGACAGTAGATCTAGCTGGTCTGTCATAATATAATAGAGACAGTAGATCTAGCTGGTCCGTCATAATATAATAGAGATTGTAGATCTAGCTGGTCCTTCATAATATAACAGAGACATAGAGACAGTAAATCTAGCTGGTCTTTCGTAATATATTGAGACAGTCAATCTAGCTGGTCTGTCATAATATAATAAAGACAAGTTCTAGCTTGTCTGTTATAATATAATAGAGATAGTAGATCTAGCTGGTCTGTCATAATATAATAGAGACAGTAGATCTACCTGGTCTGTCATAATATAATAGAGACAGTAGATCTAGCTGGTCTGTCATAATATAATAGAGACATTAGATCTAGCTGGTCTGCCATAATATAATAGAGACAGTAGATCTAGCTGGTCTGTCATAATATAATAGAGATGGTAGATCTAGCTGGTCTTTCATAATATAACAGAGACATAGAGACAGTAAATCTAGCTGGTCTTTCGTAATATATTGAGACAGTCAATCTTGCTGGTCTGTCATAATATAATAAAGACAAGCTCTAGCTTGTCTGTCAAAATATAATAGAGACAGTAGATCTAGCTGGTCTGTCATAATATAATAGAGACAGTAGATCTAGCTGGTCTGTCATAATATAATAGAGACAGTAGATCTAGCTGGTCTGTCATAATATAATAGAGACAGTAGATCTAGCTGGTCTGTCATAATATAATAGAGACTGTAGATCTAGCTGGTCTGTCATAATATAATAGAGACATTAGATCTAGCTGGTCTGTCATAATATAATAGCGACAGTAGATCTAGCTGGTCTGTCATAATATAATAGAGACAGTAGATCTAGCTGGTCTGTCATATAATAGAGATGGTAGATCTAGCTGGTCTGTCATAATATAAGAGACAGTAGATCTAGCTGGTCTGTCATAATATAATAGAGACAGTAGATCTAGCTGGTCTGTCATAATATAATAGAGACAGTAGATCTAGCTGGTCAGTCATAATATAATAGACACAGTAGATCTAGCTGGTCTGTCATAATATAAAAGATGCATTACATCTAGCTGGTATGTCAAAATATACTGGAGACAGTAAATCTTGCTGGTCTTTCGTAATATATTGAGACAGTCAATCTGGCTGGTCTGTCATAATATAATAAAGACAAGCTCTAGCTTGTCTGTTATAATATAAAAGAGACAGTAGATGTAGCTGGTCTATCATAAAATAATTAAGACAGTAGATGTGGCTGGTCCTTCATAATATAATAGAGACATTAGATCTAGCTGGTCTGTCAAAAACTAATAGAGACAGTAGATCTAGCTGGTCTATCATATTAAAATAGAGATAGTAGATCTAGCTGGTCTGTCATAATATAATAGAGACAGTCAATCTAGCTGGTCTGTCATAATATAATAGAGACAGTAGATCCAGCTGGTGTGTCATAATATAATAGAGATAGTAGATCTAGCTGGTCTGACATAAAATAATAGAGACAGTAGATCTCGCTGGTCTGTCATAATATAATAGAGATAGTAGATCTAGCTGGTCTGTCATAATATAATAGAGACAGTAGATCTACCTGGTCTGTCATAATATAATAGAGACAGTAGATCTACCTGGTCTGTCATAATATAATAGAGACAGCAGATCGAGCTGATCTGTCATAATATAATAAAGACAGTAGATCCAGCTGGTCTGACATGGTATAATAGAGACAGTATACCTAGCTGATCTGTTATAATATAATAGAGACAGTAGATCTAGCTGGTCTGTCATAATATAATAGAGATAGTAGATCTAGCTGGTCTGTCATAATATAATAGAGACAGTAGATCTACCTGGTCTGTCATAATATAATAGAGACAGTAGATCTAGCTGGTCTGTCATAATATAATAGAAACAGTAGATCTAGCTGGTCTGTCATAATATAATAGAGACAGTAGATCTAGCTGGTCTGTCATAATGTATAAGATACAGAAGATCTAGCTGGCCAGTCATAATATAATAGAAACAGTAGATCAGGCTTGTCTGTCATATTATAATAGAGACAGTAGATCGAGCTTGTCTGTCATAATATAATAGAGACAGTCGATCTAGCTGGTTTGTCATAATATAATAGAAACAGTAGATCAGGCTTGTCTGTCATATTATAATAGAGACAGTAGATCGAGCTTGTCTGTCATAATATAATAGAGACAGTCGATCTAGCTGGTTTGTCATAATATAATAGAGACATTAGATCTAGCTGGTCTGTCATAATATAATAGAGACCGTAGATCTACCTGGTCTGTAGTATTATAATAGAGACAGTATATCGAGCTGGTCTGTTATAAAATAATTTAGACAGTAGATCTAGCTGGTCTGTCATAATATAATAGAGAGAGTAGATCTAACTGGTCTGTCATAATATAATAGAGAGAGTAGATCTAACTGGTCTGTCATAATATAATAGAGACATTAGATCTAGCTGGTCTGTCATAATATAATAGAGACAGTAGATCTAGCTGGTCTGGCATAATATAATAGAGAGAGTAGATCTAACTGGTCTGTCATAATATAATAAAGACATTAGATCTAGCTGGTCTGTCATAATATAATAGAGACAGTAGATCTAGCTGGTCTGGCATAATATAATAGAGACAGTAGATCTAGCTGGTCTGTCATAATATAACAGAGACATAGAGACAGTAGATCTAGCTGGTTTGTCATATTATAATAGAGATAGTAGATCTAGCTGGTCTGTCATAATATAATAGAGACACTAGATCTAGCTGGTCTGGCATAATATAATAGAGACAGTATATCTAGCTGATCTGTCATAATATAATAGAGACAGTAGATCTAGCTGGTCTGTCATAATATAATAGAGACAATAGATCTGGCTGGTCTATCATACTATAATAGAGACAGTAGATCTAGGTGGTCTGACATAAAATAATAGAGACAGTAGATCTAGCTGTTCTGTCATAAAAGAATAGAGACAGTAGATCTAGCTGATCTGTCATAATATAATAGATACAGTCAATCTAGCTGGTCTGTCACAATATAATAGAGACAGTAGATCTAGCTGTTCTGTCATAATATAATAGAGAGAGTATATCTAACTGGTCTGTCATAATATAATAGAGAGAGTAGATCTAACTGGTCTGTCATAATATAATAGAGACTTTAGATCTAGCTGGTCTGTCATAATATAATAGAGACAGTAGATCCAGCTGGTCTGGCATAAAATAGAGACAGTAGATCTAGCTGGTCTGGCATAATATAATAGAGAGAGTAGATCTAACTGGTCTGGCATAATATAATAGAGAGAGTAGATCTAACTGGTCTGTCATAATATAATAGAGACATTAGATCTAGCTGGTCTGTCATAATATAATAGAGACAGTAGATCTAGCTGGTCTGTCATAATATAATAGAGATGGTAGATCTAGCTGGTCTTTCATAATATAAAAGAGACATAGAGACAGTAGATCTAGCTGGTCTGGCATAATATAATAGAGACAGTAGATCTAACTGGTCTGTCATAATATAATAGAGACATTAGATCTAGCTGGTCTGTCATAATATAATAGAGACAGTAGATCTAGCTGGTCTGGCATAAAATAGAGACAGTAGATCTAGCTGGGAGATCATAATATAATACATATAGTCAATCTAGCTGGTCTGTCACAATATAATAGAGACAGTAGATCTGGCTGGTCTGGCATAATATAATAGAGAGAGTAGATATAACTAGTCTGTCAAAATATAATAGAGACAGTAGATCTGGCTGGTCTGTCATAATATAATAGAGACCGTAGATCTAGCTGGTCTGTAGTATTATAATAGAGACAGTATATCTAGCTGGTCTGTCATAAAATAATAGAGACAGTATATCTAGCTGGTCTGGCATAATATAATAGAGAGAGTAGATCTAACTGGTCTGTCATAATATAATAGAGACATTAGATCTAGCTGGTCTGTCATAATATAATAGAGACAGTAGATCTAGCTGGTCTGGCATAATATAATAGAGACAGTAGATCTAGCTGGTCTGTCATAATATAACAGAGACATAGCGACAGTAGATCTAGCTGGTTTGCCATATTATAATAGAGACAGTAGATCTAGCTGGTCTGTCATAATATAATAGAGACAATAGATCTGGCTGGTATATCATACTATAATAGAGACAGTAGATCTAGGTGGTCTGACATAAAATAATAGAGACAGTAGATCTAGCTGTTCTGTCATAAAAGAATAGAGACAGTAGATCTAACTGGTCTGTCATAATATAATAGAGAGAGTAGATCTAACTGGTCTGTCATAGTGTTCCTTCTGTGGCTCAGTTGGTAGAGCATGGCGCTTGTAACGCCAGGGTAGTGGGTTCAATTCCGGGACCACCCATAGAATGTATGCACACATGACTGTAAGTCGCTTTGGATAAAAGCGTCAGCTAAATGGCATATATTATTATTATTATTATTATAATATAATAGAGAGAGTAGATCTAACTGATCTGTCATAATATAATAGATACAGTCAATCTAGCTGGTCTGTCACAATATAATAGAGAAATTAGATCTAGCTGGTCTGTCATAATATAATAGAGACAGTAGATCTAACTGGTCTGTCATAATATAATAGAGACATTAGATCTAGCTGGTCTGTCATAATATAATAGAGACAGTCAATCCAGCTGGTCTGTCATATTATAATAGAGACAGTAGATCCAGCTGGTGTGTCATAATATAATAGAGATAGTAGATCTAGCTGGTCTGACATAAAATAATAGAGACAGTAGATCTCGCTGGTCTGTCATAATATAATAGAGATAGTAGATCTAGCTGGTCTGTCATAATATAATAGAGACAGTAGATCTACCTGGTCTGTCATAATATAATAGAGACAGTAGATCTACCTGGTCTGTCATAATATAATAGAGACAGCAGATCGAGCTGATCTGTCATAATATAATAAAGACAGTAGATCCAGCTGGTCTGACATAGTATAATAGAGACAGTATACCTAGCTGATCTGTTATAATATAATAGAGACAGTAGATCTCGCTGGTCTGTCATAATATAATAGAGATAGTAGATCTAGCTGGTCTGTCATAATATAATAGAGACAGTAGATCTACCTGGTCTGTCATAATATAATAGAGACAGTAGATCTAGCTGGTCTGTCATAATATAATAGAAACAGTAGATCTAGCTGGTCTGTCATAATATAATAGAGACAGTAGATCTAGCTGGTCTGTCATAATGTATAAAAGACAGAAGATCTAGCTGGCCAGTCATAATATAATAGAGACAGTAGATCAGGCTTGTCTGTCATATTATAATAGAGACAGTAGATCGAGCTTGTCTGTCATAATATAATAGAGACAGTCGATCTAGCTGGTTTGTCATAATATAATAGAGATGGTAGATCTCGCTGGTCTGTCATAATATAATAGAGACCGTAGATCTACCTGGTCTGTAGTATTATAATAGAGACAGTATATCGAGCTGGTCTGTCATAAAATAATTTAGACAGTAGATCTAGCTGGTCTGTCATAATATAATAGAGAGAGTAGATCTAACTGGTCTGTCATAATATAATAGAGAGAGTAGATCTAACTGGTCTGTCATAATATAATAGAGACATTAGATCTAGCTGGTCTGTCATAATATAATAGAGAGAGTAGATCTAACTGGTCTGTCATAATATAATAGAGAGAGTAGATCTAACTGGTCTGTCATAATATAATAGAGACAGTAGATCTAGCTGGTCTGTCATAATATAATAGAGACAGTAGATCTAGCTGGTTTGTCATAATATAATAGAGACAGTAGATCTAGCTGGTCTGTCATAATATAACAGAGACATAGAGACAGTAGATCTAGCTGGTTTGTCATATTATAATAGAGATAGTAGATCTAGCTGGTCTGTCATAATATAATAGAGACACTAGATCTAGCTGGTCTGGCATAATATAATAGAGACAGTATATCTAGCTGATCTGTCATAATATAATAGAGACAGTAGATCTAGCTGGTCTGTCATAATATAATAGAGACAATAGATCTGGCTGGTCTATCATACTATAATAGAGACAGTAGATCTAGGTGGTCTGACATAAAATAATAGAGACAGTAGATCTAGCTGTTCTGTCATAAAAGAATAGAGACAGTAGATCTAGCTGATCTGTCATAATATAATAGATACAGTCAATCTAGCTGGTCTGTCACAATATAATAGAGACAGTAGATCTAGCTGTTCTGTCATAATATAATAGAGAGAGTATATCTAACTGGTCTGTCATAATATAATAGAGAGAGTAGATCTAACTGGTCTGTCATAATATAATAGAGACTTTAGATCTAGCTGGTCTGTCATAATATAATAGAGACAGTAGATCCAGCTGGTCTGGCATAAAATAGAGACAGTAGATCTAGCTGGTCTGGCATAATATAATAGAGAGAGTAGATCTAACTGGTCTGTCATAATATAATAGAGACATTAGATCTAGCTGGTCTGTCATAATATAATAGAGACAGTAGATCTAGCTGGTCTGGCATAAAATAGAGACAGTAGATCTAGCTGGGAGATCATAATATAATAGATATAGTCAATCTAGCTGGTCTGTCACAATATAATAGAGACAGTAGATCTGGCTGGTCTGGCATAATATAATAGAGAGAGTAGATATAACTAGTCTGTCAAAATATAATAGAGACAGTAGATCTGGCTGGTCTGTCATAATATAATAGAGACCGTAGATCTAGCTGGTCTGTAGTATTATAATAGAGACAGTATATCTAGCTGGTCTGTCATAAAATAATAGAGACAGTATATCTAGCTGGTCTGGCATAATATAATAGAGAGAGTAGATCTAACTGGTCTGTCATAATATAATAGAGACATTAGATCTAGCTGGTCTGTCATAATATAATAGAGACAGTAGATCTAGCTGGTCTGGCATAATATAATAGAGACAGTAGATCTAGCTGGTCTGTCATAATATAACAGAGACATAGCGACAGTAGATCTAGCTGGTTTGTCATATTATAATAGAGACAGTAGATCTAGCTGGTCTGTCATAATATAATAGAGACAATAGATCTGGCTGGTATATCATACTATAATAGAGACAGTAGATCTAGGTGGTCTGACATAAAATAATAGAGACAGTAGATCTAGCTGTTCTGTCATAAAGAATAGAGACAGTAGATCTAACTGGTCTGTCATAATATAATAGAGAGAGTAGATCTAACTGGTCTGTCATAATATAATAGAGAGAGTAGATCTAACTGATCTGTCATAATATAATAGATACAGTCAATCTAGCTGGTCTGTCACAATATAATAGAGACATTAGATCTAGCTGGTCTGTCATAATATAATAGAGACAGTAGATCTAACTGGTCTGTCATAATATAATAGAGACAGTAGATCTAGCTGGTCTGGCATAAAAATAGAGACAGTAGATCTAGCTGGTCTGGCATAATATAATAGAGAGAGTAGATATAACTGGTCTGTCAAAATATAATAGAGAGAGTAGATCTAACTGGTCTGTCATAATATAATAGAGACATTAGATCTAGCTGGTCTGTCATAATATAATAGAGACAGTAGATCTAGCTGGTCTGGCATAAAATAGAGACAGTAGATCTAGCTGGGAGATCATAATATAATAGATATAGTCAATCTAGCTGGTCTGTCATAATATAATAGAGACCGTAGATCTACCTGGTCTGTAGAATTATAATAGAGACAGTATATCGAGCTGGTCTGTCATAAAATAATTTAGACAGTAGATCTAGCTGGTCTGTCATAATATAATAGAGAGAGTAGATCTAACTGGTCTGTCATAATATAATAGAGAGAGTAGATCTAACTGGTCTGTCATAATATAATAGAGACATTAGATCTAGCTGGTCTGTCATAATATAATAGAGACAGTAGATCTAGCTGGTCTGGCATAATATAATAGAGAGAGTAGATCTAACTGGTCTGTCATAATATAATAAAGACATTAGATCTAGCTGGTCTGTCATAATATAATAGAGACAGTAGATCTAGCTGGTCTGGCATAATATAATAGAGACAGTAGATCTAGCTGGTCTGTCATAATATAACAGAGACATAGAGACAGTAGATCTAGCTGGTTTGTCATATTATAATAGAGATAGTAGATCTAGCTGGTCTGTCATAATATAATAGAGACACTAGATCTAGCTGGTCTGGCATAATATAATAGAGACAGTATATCTAGCTGATCTGTCATAATATAATAGAGACAGTAGATCTAGCTGGTCTGTCATAATATAATAGAGACAATAGATCTGGCTGGTCTATCATACTATAATAGAGACAGTAGATCTAGGTGGTCTGACATAAAATAATAGAGACAGTAGATCTAGCTGTTCTGTCATAAAAGAATAGAGACAGTAGATCTAGCTGATCTGTCATAATATAATAGATACAGTCAATCTAGCTGGTCTGTCACAATATAATAGAGACAGTAGATCTAGCTGTTCTGTCATAATATAATAGAGAGTATATCTAACTGGTCTGTCATAATATAATAGAGAGAGTAGATCTAACTGGTCTGTCATAATATAATAGAGACTTTAGATCTAGCTGGTCTGTCATAATATAATAGAGACAGTAGATCCAGCTGGTCTGGCATAAAATAGAGACAGTAGATCTAGCTGGTCTGGCATAATATAATAGAGAGAGTAGATCTAACTGGTCTGTCATAATATAATAGAGAGAGTAGATCTAACTGGTCTGTCATAATATAATAGAGACATTAGATCTAGCTGGTCTGCCATAATATAATAGAGACAGTAGATCTAGCTGGTCTGTCATAATATAATAGAGATGGTAGATCTAGCTGGTCTTTCATAATATAACAGAGACATAGAGACAGTAGATCTAGCTGGTCTGGCATAATATAATAGAGAGAGTAGATCTAGCTGGTCTGTCATAATATAATAGAGACAGTAGATCTAGCTGGTCTGGCATAAAATAGAGACAGTAGATCTAGCTGGGAGATCATAATATAATACATATAGTCAATCTAGCTGGTCTGTCACAATATAATAGAGACAGTAGATCTGGCTGGTCTGGCATAATATAATAGAGAGAGTAGATATAACTAGTCTGTCAAAATATAATAGAGACAGTAGATCTGGCTTGTCTGTCATAATATAATAGAGACCGTAGATCTAGCTGGTCTGTAGTATTATAATAGAGACAGTATATCTAGCTGGTCTGTCATAAAATAATAGAGACAGTATATCTAGCTGGTCTGGCATAATATAATAGAGAGAGTAGATCTAACTGGTCTGTCATAATATAATAGAGACATTAGATCTAGCTGGTCTGTCATAATATAATAGAGACAGTAGATCTAGCTGGTCTGGCATAATATAATAGAGACAGTAGATCTAGCTGGTCTGTCATAATATAACAGAGACATAGCGACAGTAGATCTAGCTGGTTTGTCATATTATAATAGAGACAGTAGATCTAGCTGGTCTGTCATAATATAATAGAGACAATAGATCTGGCTGGTCTATCATACTATAATAGAGACAGTAGATCTAGGTGGTCTGACATAAAATAATAGAGACAGTAGATCTAGCTGTTCTGTCATAAAAGAATAGAGACAGTAGATCTAACTGGTCTGTCATAATATAATAGAGAGAGTAGATCTAACTGGTCTGTCATAATATAATAGAGAGAGTAGATCTAACTGATCTGTCATAATATAATAGATACAGTCAATCTAGCTGGTCTGTCACAATATAATAGAGACAGTAGATCTAGCTGATCTGTCATAATATAATAGAGACAGTAGATTTAGCTGGTTTGTCATATTATAATAGAGATAGTAGATCTAGCTGGTCTGTCATAATATAATAGAGACACTAGATCTAGCTGGTCTGTCATAATATAATAGAGACAGTAGATCCAGCTGGTGTGTCATAATATAATAGAGATAGTAGATCTAGCTGGTCTGACATAAAATAATAGAGACAGTAGATCTCGCTGGTCTGTCATAATATAATAGAGATAGTAGATCTAGCTGGTCTGTCATAATATAATAGAGACAGTAGATCTACCTGGTCTGTCATAATATAATAGAGACAGTAGATCTACCTGGTCTGTCATAATATAATAGAGACAGCAGATCGAGCTGATCTGTCATAATATAATAAAGACAGTAGATCCAGCTGGTCTGACATAGTATAATAGAGACAGTATACCTAGCTGATCTGTTATAATATAATAGAGACAGTAGATCTCGCTGGTCTGTCATAATATAATAGAGATAGTAGATCTAGCTGGTCTGTCATAATATAATAGAGACAGTAGATCTACCTGGTCTGTCATAATATAATAGAGACAGTAGATCTAGCTGGTCTGGCATAATATAATAGAGACAGTAGATCTAGCTGGTCTGTCATAATATAACAGAGACATAGAGACAGTAGATCTAGCTGGTTTGTCATAATGTATAAGATACAGAAGATCTAGCTGGCCAGTCATAATATAATAGAGACAGTAGATCAGGCTTGTCTGTCATATTATAATAGAGACAGTAGATCGAGCTTGTCTGTCATAATATAATAGAGACAGTCGATCTAGCTGGTTTGTCATAATATAATAGAGATGGTAGATCTCGCTGGTCTGTCATAATATAATAGAGACCGTAGATCTACCTGGTCTGTAGTATTATAATAGAGACAGTATATCGAGCTGGTCTGTCATAAAATAATTTAGACAGTAGATCTGGCTGGTCTGTCATAATATAATAGAGAGAGTAGATCTAACTGGTCTGTCATAATATAATAGAGAGAGTAGATCTAACTGGTCTGTCATAATATAATAGAGACATTAGATCTAGCTGGTCTGTCATAATATAATAGAGACAGTAGATCTAGCTGGTCTGGCATAATATAATAGAGAGAGTAGATCTAACTGGTCTGTCATAATATAATAGAGACATTAGATCTAGCTGGTCTGTCATAATATAATAGAGACAGTAGATCTAGCTGGTCTGTCATAATATAATAGAGACAGTAGATCTAGCTGGTCTGTCATAATATAACAGAGACATAGAGACAGTAGATCTAGCTGGTTTGTCATATTATAATAGAGATAGTAGATCTAGCTGGTCTGTCATAATATAATAGAGACACTAGATCTAGCTGGTCTGTCATAATATAATAGAGACAGTATATCTAGCTGATCTGTCATAATATAATAGAGACAGTAGATTTAGCTGGTTTGTCATAATATAATAGAGACAATAGATCTGGCTGGTCTATCATACTATAATAGAGACAGTAGATCTAGGTGGTCTGACATAAAATAATAGAGACAGTAGATCTAGCTGTTCTGTCATAAAAGAATAGAGACAGTAGATCTAGCTGATCTGTCATAATATAATAGATACAGTCAATCTAGCTGGTCTGTCACAATATAATAGAGACAGTAGATCTAGCTGTTCTGTCATAATATAATAGAGAGAGTATATCTAACTGGTCTGTCATAATATAATAGAGAGAGTAGATCTAACTGGTCTGTCATAATATAATAGAGACTTTAGATCTAGCTGGTCTGTCATAATATAATAGAGACAGTAGATCCAGCTGGTCTGGCATAAAATAGAGACAGTAGATCTAGCTGGTCTGGCATAATATAATAGAGAGAGTAGATCTAACTGGTCTGTCATAATATAATAGAGACATTAGATCTAGCTGGTCTGTCATAATATAATAGAGACAGTAGATCTAGCTGGTCTGGCATAAAATAGAGACAGTAGATCTAGCTGGGAGATCATAATATAATAGATATAGTCAATCTAGCTGGTCTGTCACAATATAATAGAGACAGTAGATCTAGCTGGTCTGTAGTATTATAATAGAGACAGTATATCTAGCTGGTCTGTCATAAAATAATAGAGACAGTATATCTAGCTGGTCTGGCATAATATAATAGAGAGAGTAGATCTAACTGGTCTGTCATAATATAATAGAGACATTAGATCTAGCTGGTCTGTCATAATATAATAGAGACAGTAGATCTAGCTGGTCTGGCATAATATAATAGAGACAGTAGATCTAGCTGGTCTGTCATAATATAACAGAGACATAGCGACAGTAGATCTAGCTGGTTTGTCATATTATAATAGAGACAGTAGATCTAGCTGGTCTGTCATAATATAATAGAGACAATAGATCTGGCTGGTATATCATACTATAATAGAGACAGTAGATCTAGGTGGTCTGACATAAAATAATAGAGACAGTAGATCTAGCTGTTCTGTCATAAAAGAATAGAGACAGTAGATCTAACTGGTCTGTCATAATATAAGAGAGTAGATCTAACTGGTCTGTCATAATATAATAGAGAGAGTAGATCTAACTGATCTGTCATAATATAATAGATACAGTCAATCTAGCTGGTCTGTCACAATATAATACAGACATTAGATCTAGCTGGTCTGTCATAATATAATAGAGACAGTAGATCTAACTGGTCTGTCATAATATAATAGAGACATTAGATCTAGCTGGTCTGTCATAATATAATAGAGACAGTAGATCTAGCTGGTCTGGCATAAAATAGAGACAGTAGATCTAGCTGGTCTGGCATAATATAATAGAGAGAGTAGATATAACTGGTCTGTCAAAATATAATAGAGAGAGTAGATCTAACTGGTCTGTCATAATATAATAGAGACATTAGATCTAGCTGGTCTGTCATAATATAATAGAGACAGTAGATCTAGCTGGTCTGGCATAAAATAGAGACAGTAGATCTAGCTGGGAGATCATAATATAATAGATATAGTCAATCTAGCTGGTCTGTCACAATATAATAGAGACATTAGATCTAGCTGGTCTGTCATAATATAATAGAGACAGTAGATCTAACTGGTCTCTCATAATATAATAGAGACATTAGATCTAGCTGGTCTGTCATAATATAATAGAGACAGTAGATCTAGATGGTCTGGCATAATATAATAGAGAGAGTAGATATAACTGGTCTGTCAAAATATAATAGAGACAGTAGATCTGGCTGGTCTGTCATAATATAATAGAGACCGTAGATCTAGCTGGTCTGTAGTATTATAATAGAGACAGTATATCTAGCTGGTCTGGCATAATATAATAGAGAGAGTAGATCTAACTGGTCTGTCATAATATAATAGAGACATTAGATCTAGCTGGTCTGTCATAATATAATAGAGACAGTAGATCTAGCTGGTCTGGCATAAAATAGAGACAGTAGATCTAGCTGGGAGATCATAATATAATAGATATAGTCAATCTAGCTGGTCTGTCACAATATAATAGAGACAGTAGATCTAGCTGGTCTGTAGTATTATAATAGAGACAGTATATCTAGCTGGTCTGTCATAAAATAATAGAGACAGTATATCTAGCTGGTCTGGCATAATATAATAGAGAGAGTAGATCTAACTGGTCTGTCATAATATAATAGAGACATTAGATCTAGCTGGTCTGTCATAATATAATAGAGACAGTAGATCTAGCTGGTCTGGCATAATATAATAGAGACAGTAGATCTAGCTGGTCTGTCATAATATAACAGAGACATAGCGACAGTAGATCTAGCTGGTTTGTCATATTATAATAGAGACAGTAGATCTAGCTGGTCTGTCATAATATAATAGAGACAATAGATCTGGCTGGTATATCATACTATAATAGAGACAGTAGATCTAGGTGGTCTGACATAAAATAATAGAGACAGTAGATCTAGCTGTTCTGTCATAAAAGAATAGAGACAGTAGATCTAACTGGTCTGTCATAATATAATAGAGAGAGTAGATCTAACTGGTCTGTCATAATATAATAGAGAGTAGATCTAACTGATCTGTCATAATATAATAGATACAGTCAATCTAGCTGGTCTGTCACAATATAATACAGACATTAGATCTAGCTGGTCTGTCATAATATAATAGAGACAGTAGATCTAACTGGTCTGTCATAATATAATAGAGACATTAGATCTAGCTGGTCTGTCATAATATAATAGAGACAGTAGATCTAGCTGGTCTGGCATAAAATAGAGACAGTAGATCTAGCTGGTCTGGCATAATATAATAGAGAGAGTAGATATAACTGGTCTGTCAAAATATAATAGAGAGAGTAGATCTAACTGGTCTGTCATAATATAATAGAGACATTAGATCTAGCTGGTCTGTCATAATATAATAGAGACAGTAGATCTAGCTGGTCTGGCATAAAATAGAGACAGTAGATCTAGCTGGGAGATCATAATATAATAGATATAGTCAATCTAGCTGGTCTGGCATAAAATAGAGACAGTAGATCTAGCTGGTCTGGCATAATATAATAGAGAGAGTAGATCTAGCTGGTCTGTCAAAATATAATAGAGAGAGTAGATCTAACTGGTCTGTCATAATATAATAGAGACATTAGATCTAGATGGTCTGGCATAATATAATAGAGAGAGTAGATATAACTGGTCTGTCAAAATATAATAGAGACAGTAGATCTGGCTGGTCTGTCATAATATAATAGAGACCGTAGATCTAGCTGGTCTGTAGTATTATAATAGAGACAGTATATCTAGCTGGTCTGTCATAAAATAATAGAGACAGTATATCTAGCTGGTCTAGCATAATATAATAGAGAGAGTAGATCTAACTGGTCTGTCATAATATAATAGAGAGAGTAGATCTAACTGGTCTGTCATAATATAATAGAGACATTAGATCTAGCTGGTCTGTCATAATATAATAGAGACAGTAGTTCTAGCTGGTCTGGCATAATATAATAGAGACAGTAGATCTAGCTGGTCTGTCATAATATAACAGAGACATAGAGACAGTAGATCTAGCTGGTTTGTCATATTATAATAGAGACAGTAGATCTAGCTGGTCTGTCATAATATAATAGAGACAATAGATCTGGCTGGTCTATCATACTATAATAGAGACAGTAGATCTAGGTGGTCTGACATAAAATAATAGAGACAGTAGATCTAACTGGTCTGTCATAATATAATAGAGAGAGTAGATCTAACTGGTCTGTCATAATATAATAGAGAGAGTAGATCTAACTGATCTGTCATAATATAATAGATACAGTCAATCTAGCTGGTCTGTCACAATATAATAGAGACAGTAGATCTAGCTGTTCTGTCATAATATAATAGAGAGAGTAGATCTAACTGGTCTGTCATAATATAATAGAGAGAGTAGATCTAACTGGTCTGTCATAATATAATAGAGACTTTAGATCTAGCTGGTCTGTCATAATATAATAGAGACAATAGAGCCATCTGTTCTGGCATAAAATAGAGACAGTAGATCTAGCTGGTCTGGCATAATATAATAGAGACATTAGATCTAGCTGGTCTGTCATAATATAATAGAGACATTTTAATTTACATTTACATTTACATTTACATTTAAGTCATTTAGCAGACGCTCTTATCCAGAGCGACTTACAAATTGGTGCATACACCTTATGACATCCAGTGGAACAGCCACTTACAATAGTGCATCTAAATCTTTTTAGGGGGGTGAGAAGGATTACTTACCCTACCCTAGGTATTCCTTGAAGAGGTGGGGTTTCAGGTGTCTCCGGAAGGTGGTGATTGACTCCGCTGTCCTGGCGTCGTGAGGGAGTTTGTTCCACCATTGGGGGCCAGAGCAGCGAACAGTTTTGACTGGGCTGAGCGGGAACTGTACTTCCTCAGTGGTAGGGAGGCGAGCAGGCCAGAGGTGGATGAACGCAGTGCCCTTGTTTGGGTGTAGGGCCTGATCAGAGCCTGGAGGTACTGAGGTGCCGTTCCCCCTCACAGCTCCGTGGCAAGCACCATGGTCTTGTAGCGGATGCGAGCTTCAACTGGAAGCCAGTGGAGAGAGTGGAGGAGCGGGGTGACGTGAGAGAACTTGGGAAGGTTGAACACCAGACGGGCTGCGGCATTCTGGATGAGTTGTAGGGGTTTAATGGCACAGGCAGGAGCCCAGCCAACAGCGAGTTGCAGTAATCAAGACGGGAGATGACAAGTGCCTGGATTAGGACCTGCGCCGCTTCCTGTGTGAGGCAGGGTCGTACTCTGCGGATGTTGTAGAGCATGAACCTACAGGAACGGGACACCGCCTTGATGTTAGTTGAGAACGACAGGGTGTTGTCCAGGATCACGCCAAGGTTCTTAGCGCTCTGGGAGGAGGACACAATGGAGTTGTCAACCGTGATGGCGAGATCATGGAACGGGCAGTCCTTCCCGGGAGGAAGAGGAGCTCCGTCTTGCTGAGGTTCAGCTTGAGGTGGTGATCCGTCATCCACACTGATATGTCTGCCAGACATGCAGAGATGCGATTCGCCACCTGGTCATCAGAAGGGGAAAGGAGAAGATTAATTGTGTGTCGTCTGCATAGCAATGATAGGAGAGACCATGTGAGGTTATGACAGAGCCAAGTGACTTGGTGTATAGCGAGAATAAGAGAGGGCCTAGAACAGAGCCCTGGGGACACCAGTGGTGAGGGGCGCGTGGTGAGGAGACAGATTCTCGCCACGCCACCTGGTAGGAGCGACCTGTCAGGTAGGACGCAATCCAAGCGTGGGCCGCGCCGGAGATGCCCAACTCGGAGAGGGTGGAGAGGAGGATCTGATGGTTCACAGTATCGAAGGCAGCCGATAGGTCTAGAAGGATGAGAGCAGAGGAGAGAGAGTTAGCTTTAGCAGTGCGGAGCGCCTCCGTGATACAGAGAAGAGCAGTCTCAGTTGAATGACTAGTCTTGAAACCTGACTGATTTGGATCAAGAAGGTCATTCTGAGAGAGATAGCGGTAGAGCGGGCCAAGGACGGCACGCTCAAGAGTTTTGGAGAGAAAAGAGAGAAGGGATACTGGTCTGTAGTTGTTGACATCGGAGGGATCGAGTGTAGGTTTTTCAGAAGGGGTGCAACTCTCGCTCTCTTGAAGACGGAGGGACGTAGCCAGCGGTCAGGGATGAGTTGATGAGCGAGGTGAGGTAAGGGAGAAGGTCTCCGGAAATGGTCTGGAGAAGAGAGGAGGATAGGGTCAAGCGGGCAGGTTGTTGGGCGGCCGGCCGTCACAAGACGCGAGATTTCATCTGGAGAGAGAGGGAGAGAGAGGTCAGAGCATAGGGTAGGGCAGTGTGAGCAGAACCAGCGGTGCCGTTTGACTTAGCAAACGAGGATCGGATGTCGTCGACCCTCTTTTCAAAATGGTTGACGAAGTCATCTGCAGAGAGGGGAGGAGGGGGGGGAGGATTCAGGAGGGAGGTGAAGGTGGCAAAGAGCTTCCTAGGGTTAGAGGCAGATGCTTGGAATTTAGAATGGTAGAAAGTGGCTTTAGCAGCAGAGACAGAGGAGGAAAATGTAGAGAGGAGGGAGTGAAAGGATGCCAGGTCCGCAGGGAGGCGAGTTTTCCTCCATTTCCGCTCGGCTGCCCGGAGCCCTGTTCTGTGAGCTCTCAATGAGTCGTCGAGCCACGGAGCGGGAGGGAGGACCGAGCCGGCCTGGAGGATAGGGGACATAGAGAGTCAAAGGATGCAGAAAGGGAGGAGAGGAGGGTTGAGGAGGCAGAATCAGGAGATAGGTTGGAGAAAGTTTGAGCAGAGGGAAGAGATGATAGGATGGAAGAGGAGAGAGTAGCGGGGAGAGAGAGCGAAGGTTGGGACGGCGCGATACCATCCGAGTAGGGGCAGTGTGGGAAGTGTTGGATGAGAGCGAGAGGGAAAAGGATACAAGGTAGTGGTCGGAGACTTGGAGGGGAGTTGCAATGAGGTTAGTAGAAGAGCAGCATCTAGTAAAGATGAGGTCAAGCATATTGCCTGCCTTGTGAGTAGGGGGAAGGTGAGAGGGTGAGGTCAAAGAGGAGAGGAGTGGAAAGAAGGAGGCAGAGAGGAATGAGTCAAAGGTAGACGTGGGGAGGTTAAAGTCGCCCAGAACTGTGAGAGGTGAGCCGTCCTCAGGAAAGGAGCTTATCAAGGCATCAAGCTCATTGATGAACTCTCCAAGGGAACCTGGAGGGCGATAAATGATAAGGATGTTAAGCTTGAAAGGGCTGGTAACTGTGACAGCATGGAATTCAAAGGAGGCGATAGACAGATGGGTAAGGGGAGAAAGAGAGAAAGACCACTTGGGAGAGATGAGGATCGGTGCCACCACCCCGCTGACCAGAAGCTCTCGGGTGTGCGAGAACACGTGGGCGGACGAGGAGAGAGTAGTAGGAGTAGCAGTGTTATCTGTGGTGATCCATGTTTCCGTCAGTGCCAAGAAGTCGAGGGACTGGAGGGAGGCATAGGCTGAGATGAACTCTGCCTTGTTGGCCGCAGATCGGCAGTTCCAGAGGCTACCGGAGACCTGGAACTCCACGTGGGTCGTACGCGCTGGGACCACCAGATTAGGGTGGCAGCGGCCACGCGGTGTGGAGCGTTTGTATGATCTGTGCAGAGAGGAGAGAACAGGGATAGACAGACACATAGTTGACAGGCTACAGAAAAGGCTACGCTAATGCAAGGAGATTGGAATGACAAGTGGACTACACGTCTCGAATGTTCAGAAAGTTAAGCTTACATAGCAAGAATCTTATTGACTAAAATGATTAAAATGATACAGTACTGCTGAAGTAGGCTAGCTGGCAGTAGCTGCGTTGTTGACACTACACTAATCAAGTCGTTCCGTTGAGTGTAATAGTTTCTACAGTGCTACTATTCGGGGCTAGCTGGCTAGCTAGCAGTGTTGTTTACGTTACGTTGCGTTAAAAGAACGACAATAGCTGGCTAGCTAACCTAGGAAATCGCTCTAGACTACACAATTATCTTTGAAACAAAGACGGCTATGTAACTAGCTATGTAGCTAGCTACGATCAAACAAATCAAACCGTTGTACTGTAATGAAATGAAATGAAAATGTGATACTACCTGACCGGGTTGTTGAATTCGATTCAGTAACGTGTGTGTGGTGACGTTGGCTAGCTGTTAGCTGTTAGCTGTTGGCTAGCTAGCAGAGTCTCCTACGTTAAGGACGACAAATAGCTGGCTAGCGAACCTCAGTGAATTAAGATAATCACTCCAAGACTACACACTCTAAACTACACAATTATCTTGGAAACAAAGACAGCTGTGTAGCTAGCTAACACTAAACTAAACAAGTCGTTCAGTTGAGTGAATAGCACTACAGTGATTCTAATCTGTGGGCGTTAACTAGCGTTAGCTAGCTCCTGGGCGAATAGCAGTGAAGGCTACGTTAGGGCGACGAAATACGATAATTATGCAATTATCTCTGATACAAGGACGGCTATGTAGCTAGCTAAGAAGAATTGCTAAGATTAGACAAATCAAACCGTTGTACTATAATGAAATGTAATGAAAAAGTTATACAACCTGCAGAGCGAAGTGCGAATGCGACCGCTCGCTCCAACCCGGAAGTGACAGTAGAGACAGTAGATCTAGCTGGTCTGGCATAATATAATAGAGACAGTAGATCTAGCTGGTCTGTCATAATATAACAGAGACATAGAGACAGTAGATCTAGCTGGTTTGTCATATTATAATAGAGACAGTAGATCTAGCTGGTCTGTCATAATATAATAGAGACAATAGATCTGGCTGGTATATCATACTATAATAGAGACAGTAGATCTAGGTGGTCTGACATAAAATAATAGAGACAGTAGATCTAGCTGTTCTGTCATAAAAGAATAGAGACAGTAGATCTAACTGGTCTGTCATAATATAATAGAGAGAGTAGATCTAACTGGTCTGTCATAATATAATAGAGAGAGTAGATCTAACTGATCTGTCATAATATAATAGATACAGTCAATCTAGCTGGTCTGTCACAATATAATAGAGACAGTAGATCGAGCTGGTCTGTCATAATATAACAGAGACATAGAGACAGTAGATCTAGCTGGTCTGTCATAATATAATAGAAAGTGTAGATCGAACTGGTCTGTCATAATATAATAGAGACTTTAGATCTAGCTGGTCTGTCATAATATAATAGAGACAGTAGATCCAGCTGTTCTGGCATAAAATAGAGACAGTAGATCTAGCTGGTCTGTCATAATATAATAGAGAGAGTAGATCTAACTGGTCTGTCATAATATAATAGAGACATTAGATCTAGCTGGTCTGTCATAATATAATAGAGACAGTAGATCTAGCTGGTCTGGCATAAAATAGAGACAGTAGATCTAGCTGGGAGATCGTAATATAATAGATACAGTCAATCTAGCTGGTCTGTCACAATATAATAGAGACATTAGATCTAGCTGGTCTGTCATAATATAATAGAGACAGTAGATCTAGCTGGTCTGTCATAATATAATAGAGACAGTAGATCTAGCTGGTCTGGCATAAAATAGAGACAGTAGATCTAGCTGGGAGATCGTAATATAATAGATACAGTCAATCTAGCTGGTCTGTCACAATATAATAGAGACATTAGATCTAGCTGGTCTGTCATAATATAATAGACAGTAGATCTAACTGGTCTGTCATAATATAATAGAGACATTAGATCTAGCTGGTCTGTCATAATATAATAGAGACAGTAGATCTAGCTGGTCTGGCATAAAATAGAGACAGTAGATCTAGCTGGTCTGGCATAATATAATAGAGAGAGTAGATCTAGCTGGTCTGTCAAAATATAATAGAGAGAGTAGATCTAACTGGTCTGTCATAATATAATAGAGACATTAGATCTAGATGGTCTGGCATAATATAATAGAGAGAGTAGATCTAGCTGGTCTGGCATAAAATAGAGACAGTAGATCTAGCTGGGAGATCATAATATAATAGATATAGTCAATCTAGCTGGTCTGTCACAATAATAATAGAGACATTAGATCTAGCTGGTCTGTCATAATATAATAGAGACAGTAGATCTAACTGGTCTGTCATAATATAATAGAGACATTAGATCTAGCTGGTCTGTCAAAATATAATAGAGAGAGTAGATCTAACTGGTCTGTCATAATATAATAGAGACATTAGATCTAGATGGTCTGGCATAATATAATAGAGAGAGTAGATATAACTGGTCTGTCAAAATATAATAGAGACAGTAGATCTGGCTGGTCTGTCATAATATAATAGAGACCGTAGATCTAGCTGGTCTGTAGTATTATAATAGAGACAGTATATCTAGCTGGTCTGTCATAAAATAATAGAGACAGTATATCTAGCTGGTCTGGCATAATATAATAGAGAGAGTAGATCTAACTGGTCTGTCATAATATAATAGAGAGATTAGATCTAACTGGTCTGTCATAATATAATAGAGACATTAGATCTAGCTGGTCTGTCATAATATAATAGAGACAGTAGATCTAGCTGGTCTGGCATAATATAATAGAGACAGTAGATCTAGCTGGTCTGTCATAATATAACAGAGACATAGAGACAGTAGATCTAGCTGGTTTGTCATATTATAATAGAGACAGTAGATCTAGCTGGTCTGTCATAATATAATAGAGACAATAGATCTGGCTGGTATATCATACTATAATAGAGACAGTATATCTAGGTGGTCTGACATAAAATAATAGAGACAGTAGATCTAGCTGTTCTGTCATAAAAGAATAGAGACAGTAGATCTAACTGGTCTGTCATAATATAATAGAGAGAGTAGATCTAACTGGTCTGTCATAATATAATAGAGAGTAGATCTAACTGGTCTGTCATAATATAATAGAGAGGGTAGATCTAACTGGTCTGTCATAATATAATAGAGACTTTAGATCTAGCTGGTCTGTCATAATATAATAGAGACAATAGATCCATCTGTTCTGGCATAAAATAGAGACAGTAGATCTAGCTGGTCTGGCATAATATAATAGAGACTTTAGATCTAGCTGGTCTGTCATAATATAATAGAGACAATAGATCCAGCTGTTCTGGCATAAAATAGAGACAGTAGATCTAGCTGGTCTGTCATAATATAATAGAGAGAGTAGATCTAACTGGTCTGTCATAATATAATAGAGAGAGTAGATCTAACTGATCTGTCATAATATAATAGATACAGTCAATCTAGCTGGTCTGTCACAATATAATAGAGACAGTAGATCTAGCTGTTCTGTCATAATATAATAGAGAGAGTAGATCTAACTGGTCTGTCATAATATAATAGAGAGAGTAGATCTAACTGGTCTGTCATAATATAATAGAGACTTTAGATCTAGCTGGTCTGTCATAATATAATAGAGACAATAGATCCAGCTGTTCTGGCATAAAATAGAGACAGTAGATCTAGCTGGTCTGTCAAAATATAATAGAGAGAGTAGATCTAACTGGTCTGTCATAATATAATAGAGACATTAGATCTAGCTGGTCTGGCATAATATAATAGAGACAGTAGATCTAGCTGGTCTGGCATAAAATAGAGACAGTAGATCTAGCTGGGAGATCGTAATATAATAGATACAGTCAATCTAGCTGGTCTGTCACAATATAATAGAGACAGTAGATCTAACTGGTCTGTCATAATATAATAGAGATATTAGATCTAGCTGGTCTGTCATAATATAATAGAGACAGTAGATCTAGCTGGTCTGGCATAAAATAGAGACAGTAGATCTAGCTGGTCTGGCATAATATAATAGAGAGAGTAGATCTAACTGGTCTGTCATAATATAATAGAGAGAGTAGATCTAACTGGTCTGTCATAATATAATAGAGACATTAGAACTAGCTGGTCTGTTATAATATAATAGAGACAGTAGTTCTAGCTGGTCTGGCATAATATAATAGAGACAGTAGATCTAGCTGGTCTGTCATAATATAATAGAGACAATAGATCTGGCTGGTCTATCATACTATAATAGAGACAGTAGATCTAGGTGGTCTGACATAAAATAATAGAGACAGTAGATCTAGCTGTTCTGTCATAAAATAATAGAGATAGTAGATCTCGCTGGTCTGTCATAATATAATAGAGACCGTAGATCTAGCTGGTCTGTAGTATTATAATAGAGACAGTATATCTAGCTGGTCTGTCATAAAATAATAGAGACGGTAGATCTAGCTGGTCTGTCATAATATAATAGAGACAGTAGATCTAGCTGGTCTGGCATAAAATAGAGACAGTAGATCTAGCTGGTCTGGCATAAAATAATAGAGAGAGTAGATCTAACTGGTCTGTCATAATATAATAGAGAGAGTAGATCTAACTGGTCTGTCATAATATAATAGAGACAGTAGATCTAACTGGTCTGTCATAATATAATAGAGACATTAGATCTAGCTGGTCTGTCATAATATAATAGAGACCGTAGATCTAGCTGGTCTGGCATAAAATAGAGACAGTAGATCTAGCTGGTCTGACATAATATAATAGAGAGAGTAGATCTAACTGGTCTGTCATAATATAACAGAGACATAGAGACAGTAGATCTAGCTGGTTTGTCATATTATAATAGAGACAGTAGATCTAGCTGGTCTGTCATAATATAATAGAGACAATAGATCTGGCTGGTATATCATACTATAATAGAGACAGTAGATCTAGGTGGTCTGACATAAAATAATAGAGACAGTAGATCTAGCTGTTCTGTCATAAAAGAATAGAGACAGTAGATCTAACTGGTCTGTCATAATATAATAGAGAGAGAGTAGATCTAACTGGTCTGTCATAATATAATAGAGAGAGTAGATCTAACTGATCTGTCATAATATAATAGATACAGTCAATCTAGCTGGTCTCTCACAATATAATAGAGACAGTAGATCGAGCTGTTCTGTCATAATATAATAGAGAGAGTAGATCTAACTGGTCTGTCATAATATAATAGAGAGAGTAGATCTAACTGGTCTGTCATAATATAATAGAGACTTTAGATCTAGCTGGTCTGTCATAATATAATAGAGACAATAGATCCAGCTGTTCTGGCATAAAATAGAGACAGTAGATCTAGCTGGTCTGTCATAATATAATAGAGAGAGAGATCTAACTGGTCTGTCATAATATAATAGAGACATTAGATCTAGCTGGTCTGGCATAATATAATAGAGACAGTAGATCTAGCTGGTCTGGCATAAAATAGAGACAGTAGATCTAGCTGGGAGATCGTAATATAATAGATACAGTCAATCTAGCTGGTCTGTCACAATATAATAGAGACAGTAGATCTAGCTGGTCTGTCATAATATAATAGAGACATTAGATCTAGCTGGTCTGTCATAATATAATAGAGACAGTAGATCTAGCTGGTCTGGCATAAAATAGAGACAGTAGATCTAGCTGGGAGATCGTAATATAATAGATACAGTCAATCTAGCTGGTCTGTCACAATATAATAGAGACATTAGATCTAGCTGGTCTGTCATAATATAATAGAGACAGTAGATCTAACTGGTCTGTCATAATATAATAGAGACATTAGATCTAGCTGGTCTGTCATAATATAATAGAGACAGTAGATCTAGCTGGTCTGGCATAAAATAGAGACAGTAGATCTAGCTGGTCTGGCATAATATAATAGAGAGAGTAGATATAACTGGTCTGTCAAAATATAATAGAGAGAGTAGATCTAACTGGTCTGTCATAATATAATAGAGACATTAGATCTAGATGGTCTGGCATAATATAATAGAGACAGTAGATCTAGCTGGTCTGGCATAAAATAGAGACAGTAGATCTAGCTGGGAGATCATAATATAATAGATATAGTCAATCTAGCTGGTCTGTCACAATATAATAGAGACATTAGATCTAGCTGGTCTGTCATAATATAATAGAGACAGTAGATCTAACTGGTCTGTCATAATATAATAGAGACATTAGATCTAGCTGGTCTGTCATAATATAATAGAGACAGTAAATCTAGCTGGTCTGGCATAAAATAGAGACAGTAGATCTAGATGGTCTGGCATAATATAATAGAGAGAGTAGATATAACTGGTCTGTCAAAATATAATAGAGACAGTAGATCTGGCTGGTCTGTCATAATATAATAGAGACCGTAGATCTAGCTGGTCTGTAGTATTATAATAGAGACAGTATATCTAGCTGGTCTGTCATAAAATAGTAGAGACAGTATATCTAGCTGGTCTGGCATAATATAATAGAGAGAGTAGATCTAACTGGTCTGTCATAATATAATAGAGAGAGTAGATCTAACTGGTCTGTCATAATATAATAGAGACATTAGATCTAGCTGGTCTGTCATAATATAATAGAGACAGTAGTTCTAGCTGGTCTGGCATAATATAATAGAGACAGTAGATCTAGCTGGTCTGTCATAATATAACAGAGACATAGAGACAGTAGATCTAGCTGGTTTGTCATATTATAATAGAGACAGTAGATCTAGCTGGTCTGTCATAATATAATAGAGACAATAGATCTGGCTGGTATATCATACTATAATAGAGACAGTAGATCTAGGTGGTCTGACATAAAATAATAGAGACAGTAGATCTAGCTGTTCTGTCATAAAATAATAGAGACAGTATATCTAGCTGGTCTAGCATAATATAATAGAGAGAGTAGATCTAACTGGTCTGTCATAATATAATAGAGAGAGTAGATCTAACTGGTCTGTCATAATATAATAGAGACATTAGATCTAGCTGGTCTGTCATAATATAATAGAGACAGTAGTTCTAGCTGGTCTGGCATAATATAATAGAGACAGTAGATCCATCTGTTCTGGCATAAAATAGAGACAGTAGATCTAGCTGGTCTGGCATAATATAATAGAGACATTAGATCTAGCTGGTCTGTCATAATATAATAGAGACAGTAGATCTAGCTGGTCTGGCATAATATAATAGAGACAGTAGATCTAGCTGGTCTGTCATAATATAACAGAGACATAGAGACAGTAGATCTAGCTGGTTTGTCATATTATAATAGAGACAGTAGATCTAACTGGTCTGTCATAATATAATAGAGACATTAGATCTAGCTGGTCTGTCATACTATAATAGAGACAGTAGATCTAGGTGGTCTGACATAAAATAATAGAGACAGTAGATCTAGCTGTTCTGTCATAAAAGAATAGAGACAGTAGATCTAACTGGTCTGTCATAATATAATAGAGAGAGTAGATCTAACTGGTCTGTCATAATATAATAGAGAGAGTAGATCTAACTGATCTGTCATAATATAATAGATACAGTCAATCTAGCTGGTCTGTCACAATATAATAGAGACAGTAGATCGAGCTGTTCTGTCATAATATAATAGAGAGAGTAGATCTAACTGGTCTGTCATAATATAATAGAGAGAGTAGATCTAACTGGTCTGTCATAATATAATAGAGACTTTAGATCTAGCTGGTCTGTCATAATATAATAGAGACAATAGATCCAGCTGTTCTGGCATAAAATAGAGACAGTAGATCTAGCTGGTCTGTCATAATATAATAGAGAGGTAGATCTAACTGGTCTGTCATAATATAATAGAGACATTAGATCTAGCTGGTCTGGCATAATATAATAGAGACAGTAGATCTAGCTGGTCTGGCATAAAATAGAGACAGTAGATCTAGCTGGGAGATCGTAATATAATAGATACAGTCAATCTAGCTGGTCTGTCACAATATAATAGAGACAGTAGATCTAACTGGTCTGTCATAATATAATAGAGATATTAGATCTAGCTGGTCTGTCATAATATAATAGAGACAGTAGATCTAGCTGGTCTGGCATAAAATAGAGACAGTAGATCTAGCTGGTCTGGCATAATATAATAGAGAGAGTAGATCTAACTGGTCTGTCATAATATAATAGAGAGAGTAGATCTAACTGGTCTGTCATAATATAATAGAGACATTAGAACTAGCTGGTCTGTTATAATATAATAGAGACAGTAGTTCTAGCTGGTCTGGCATAATATAATAGAGACAGTAGATCTAGCTGGTCTGTCATAATATAATAGAGACAATAGATCTGGCTGGTCTATCATACTATAATAGAGACAGTAGATCTAGGTGGTCTGACATAAAATAATAGAGACAGTAGATCTAGCTGTTCTGTCATAAAATAATAGAGATAGTAGATCTCGCTGGTCTGTCATAATATAATAGAGACCGTAGATCTAGCTGGTCTGTAGTATTATAATAGAGACAGTATATCTAGCTGGTCTGTCATAAAATAATAGAGACGGTAGATCTAGCTGGTCTGTCATAATATAATAGAGACAGTAGATCTAGCTGGTCTGGCATAAAATAGAGACAGTAGATCTAGCTGGTCTGGCATAATATAATAGAGAGTAGATCTAACTGGTCTGTCATAATATAATAGAGAGAGTAGATCTAACTGGTCTGTCATAATATAATAGAGACATTAGATCTAGCTGGTCTGTCATAATATAATAGAGACAGTAGTTCTAGCTGGTCTGGCATAATATAATAGAGACAGTAGATCTAGCTGGTCTGTCATAATATAATAGAGACAATAGATCTGGCTGGTCTATCATACTATAATAGAGACAGTAGATCTAGGTGGTCTGACATAAAATAATAGAGACAGTAGATCTAGCTGTTCTGTCATAAAATAATAGAGATAGTAGATCACGCTGGTCTGTCATAATATAATAGAGACCGTAGATCTAGCTGGTCTGTAGTATTATAATAGAGACAGTATATCTAGCTGGTCTGTCATAAAATAATAGAGACAGTAGATCTAGCTGGTCTGTCATAATATAATAGAGAGAGTAGATCTAACTGGTCTGTCATAATATAATAGAGATAGTAGATCTCGCTGGTCTGTCATAATATAATAGACACAGTAGATCTAGCTGGTCTGGCATAATATAATAGAGAGAGTAGATCTAGCTGGTCTGTCATAATATAACAGAGACATAGAGACAGTAGATCTAGCTGGTTTGTCATATTATAATAGAGATAGTAGATCTAGCTGGTCTGTCATAATATAATAGAGACACTAGATCTAGCTGGTCTGTCATAATATAATAGAGACAGTATATCTAGCTGATCTGTCATAATATAATAGAGACAGTAGATCTAGCTGGTCTATCATACTATAATAGAGACAGTAGATCTAGGTGGTCTGACATAAAATAATAGAGACGGTAGATCTAGCTGTTCTGTCATAAAATAATAGAGACAGTAGATCTAGCTGATCTGTCATAATATAATAGATACAGTCAATCTAGCTGGTCTGTCACAATATAATAGAGACAGTAGATCTAGCTGTTCTGTCATAATATAATAGAGAGAGTAGATCTAACTGGTCTGTCATAATATAATAGAGAGAGTAGATCTAAATGGTCTGTCATAATATAATAGAGACTTTAGATCTAGCTGGTCTGTCATAATATAATAGAGACTGTAGATCCAGCTGGTCTGGCATAAAATAGAGACAGTAGATCTAGCTGATCTGGCATAATATAATAGAGAGAGTAGATCTAACTGGTCTGTCATAATATAATAGAGAGAGTAGATCTAAATGGTCTGTCATAATATAATAGAGACTTTAGATCTAGCTGGTCTGTCATAATATAATAGAGACAGTAGATCTAGCTGGTCTGTCATAATATAATAGAGACAGTAGATCTAGCTGGTCTGTCATAATATAATAGAGACATTAGATCTAGTTGGTCTGTCATAATATAATAGAGACAGTAGATCTAGCTGGTCTGGCATAAAATAGAGACAGTAGATCTAGCTGGTCTGTCATAATATAATAGAGAGAGTAGATCTAACTGGTCTGTCATAATATAATAGAGAGAGTAGATCTAACTGGTCTGTCATAATATAATAGAGACAGTAGATCTAGCTGGTCTGGCATTATATAATAGAGACAGTAGATCTAGCTGGTCTGTCATAATATAACAGAGACATAGAGGCAGTAGATCTAGCTGGTTTGTCATATTATAATAGAGATAGTAGATCTAGATGGTCTGTCATAATATAATAGAGACACTAGATCTAGCTGATCTGTCATAATATAATAGAGACAGTAGATCTAGCTGGTCTGTCATAATATAATAGAGACAATAGATCTGGCTGGTCTATCATACTATAATAGAGACAGTAGATCTAGGTGGTCTGACATAAAATAATAGAGACAGTAGATCTAGCTGTTCTGTCATAAAATAATAGAGATAGTAGATCTCGCTGGTCTGTCATAATATAATAGACACAGTAGATCTAGCTGGTCTGGCATAATATAATAGAGAGAGTAGATCTAACTGTTCTGTCATAATATAATAGAGAGAGTAGATCTAACTGGTCTGTCATAATATAATAGAGACATTAGATCTAGCTGGTCTGTCATAATATAATAGAGACCGTAGATCTAGCTGGTCTGTAGTATTATAATAGAGACAGTATATCTAGCTGGTCTGTCATAAAATAATAGAGACAGTAGATCTAGCTGGTCTGTCATAATATAATAGAGAGAGTAGATCTAACTGGTCTGTCATAATATAATAGAGATAGTAGATCTCGCTGGTCTGTCATAATATAATAGACACAGTAGATCTAGCTGGTCTGGCATAATATAATAGAGAGTAGATCTAACTGTTCTGTCATAATATAATAGAGAGAGTAGATCTAACTGGTCTGTCATAATATAATAGAGACATTAGATCTAGCTGGTCTGTCATAATATAATAGAGACAGTAGATCTAGCTGGTCTGGCATAATATAATAGAGACAGTAGATCTAGCTGGTCTGTCATAATATAACAGAGACATAGAGACAGTAGATCTAGCTGGTTTGTCATATTATAATAGAGATAGTAGATCTAGCTGGTCTGTCATAATATAATAGAGACACTAGATCTAGCTGGTCTGTCATAATATAATAGAGACAGTATATCTAGCTGATCTGTCATAATATAATAGAGACAGTAGATCTAGCTGGTCTGTCATAATATAATAGAGACAATAGATCTGGCTGGTCTATCATACTATAATAGAGACAGTAGATCTAGCTGGTCTGTCATAATATAATAGAGACAATAGATCTGGCTGGTCTATCATACTATAATAGAGACAGTAGATCTAGCTGGTCTGGCATAAAATAGAGACAGTAGATCTAGCTGGGAGATCGTAATATTATAGATACAGTCAATCTAGCTGGTCTGTCACAATATAATAGAGACAGTAGATCTAGCTGTTCTGTCATAATATAATAGAGAGAGTAGATCTAACTGGTCTGTCATAATATAATAGAGAGAGTAGATCTAACTGGTCTGTCATAATATAATAGAGACTTTAGATCTAGCTGGTCTGTCATAATATAATAGAGACAGTAGATCCAGCTGGTCTGGCATAAAATAGAGACAGTAGATCTAGCTGGTCTGGCATAATATAATAGAGAGAGTAGATCTAACTGGTCTGTCATAATATAATAGAGACATTAGATCTAGCTGGTCTGTCACAATATAATAGAGACATTAGATCTAGCTGGTCTGTCATAATATAATAGAGACAGTAGATCTAACTGGTCTGTCATAATATAATAGAGACATTATATGAAGCTGGTCTGTCATAATATAATAGAGACAGTAGATCTAGCTGGTCTGGCATAAAATAGAGACAGTAGATCTAGCTGGTCTGGCATAATATAATAGAGAGAGTAGATCTAACTGGTCTTTCACAATATAATAGAGACAGTAGATCTAGCTTGTCTGTCATAATATAATAGATACAGTCAATCTAGCTGGTCTGTCATAATATAATAGAGAGAGTAGATCTAACTGGTCTGTCATAATATAATAGAGAGAGTAGATCTAACTGGTCTGTCATAATATAATAGAGACATTAGATCTAGCTGGTCTGTCATAATATAATAGAGACAGTAGATCTAGCTGGTCTGGCATAAAATAGAGACATTAGATCTAGCTGGTCTGGCATAATATAATAGAGAGAGTAGATCTAACTGGTCTTTCACAATATAATAGAGACAGTAGATCTAGCTGGTCTGGCATAAAATAGAGACAGTAGATCTCGCTGGTCTGTCATAATATAATAGAGACATTAGATCTAGCTGGTCTGTCATAATATAATAGAGACAGTAGATCTAGCTGGTCTGGCATAATATAATAGAGACATTAGATCTAGCTGGTCTGGCATAATATAATAGAGAGAGTAGATCTAACTGGTCTTTCACAATATAATAGAGACAGTAGATCTAGCTGGTCTGGCATAAAATAGAGACAGTAGATCTCGCTGGTCTGTCATAATATAATAGAGACAGACGATCTAGCTGGTCTGTGATAATATAATAGAGACATAGAGACAGTAGATCTAGCTGGCCTTGTCATATTGTCATATTATAATAGACCAGCAAGATCTACTGTCTCTATTATAATATGACAAGGCCTTCTGTAGCTCAGTTGGTAGAGCATGGCACTTGTAACGCCAGGGTAGTGGGTTCGATCCCGGGACCACCCATACGTAGAATGTATGCACACATGACTGTAAGTCGCTTTGGATAAAAGCGTCTGCTAAATGGCATATATTACAAACCAGCAAGATCTACTGTCTCTATCATATTATAATAGAGATAGTAGATCTAGCTGGTCTGTCATAATATAATAGAGACAGTATATCTAGCTGATCTGTCATAATATAATAGAGACAGTAGATCGAGCGTGTTTGTCATAATATAATTGAGACAGTAGATCTAGCTGTTCTGTCATAATATAATAGAGACATTAGATCTAGCTGGTCTGTCATAATATAATAGAGACAGTAGATCTCGCTGGTCTGTCATAGTATAATAGAGACAGTATACCTAGCTGATCTGTTATAATATAATAGAGACAGTAGATCTACCTGGTCTGTAATAATATAATAGAGACAGTAGATCATGCTGGTCTGTCATAGTATAATAGGGACAGTATACCTAGCTGATCTGTTATAATATAATAGAGACAGTAGATCTACCTGGTCTGTAATAATATAATAGAGACAGTAGATCTGGCTGGTCTGTCATAATATAATAGAGAGTAGATCTAACTGGCCTGTCATAATATAATAGAGAGAGTAGATCTAACTGGTCTGTCATAATATAATAGAGACATTAGATCTAGCTGGTCTGTCATAATATAATAGAGACAGTAGATCTAGCTGGTCTGGCATTGTATAACAGAGACATAGAGACAGTAGATCTACCTGGTCTGTAATAATATAATAGAGACAGTAGATCATGCTGGTCTGTCATAGTATAATAGGGACAGTATACCTAGCTGATCTGTTATAATATAATAGAGACAGTAGATCTACCTGGTCTGTAATAATATAATAGAGACAGTAGATCTGGCTGGTCTGTCATAATATAATAGAGAGAGTAGATCTAACTGGTCTGTCATAATATAATAGAGAGAGTAGATCTAACTGGTCTGTCATAATATAATAGAGAGAGTAGATCTAACTGGTCTGTCATAATATAATAGAGACTTTAGATCTAGCTGGTCTGTCATAATATAATAGAGACAGTAGATCCAGCTGGTCTGGCATAAAATAGAGACAGTAGATCTAGCTGGTCTGGCATAATATAATAGAGAGAGTAGATATAACTGGTCTGTCATAATATAATAGAGAGAGTAGATCTAACTGGTCTGTCATAATATAATAGACACAGTAGATCTAGCTGGTCTGGCATAATATAATAGAGAGTAGATCTAACTGGTCTGTCATAATATAATAGAGAGAGTAGATCTAACTGGTCTGTCATAATATAATAGAGACATTAGATCTAGCTGGTCTGGCATAATATAATAGAGACAGTAGATCTAGCTGGTCTGTCATAATATAATAGAGACAGTATATCTAGCTGATCTGTCATAATATAATAGAGACAGTAGATCGAGCGTGTTTGTCATAATATAATTGAGACAGTAGATCTAGCTGTTCTGTCATAATATAATAGAGACATTAGATCTAGCTGGTCTGTCATAATATAATAGAGACAGTAGATCTCGCTGGTCTGTCATAGTATAATAGAGACAGTATACCTAGCTGATCTGTTATAATATAATAGAGACAGTAGATCTACCTGGTCTGTAATAATATAATAGAGACAGTAGATCATGCTGGTCTGTCATATTATAATAGAGACAGTAGATCATGCTGGTCTGTCATAGTATACTAGGGACAGTATACCTAGCTGATCTGTTATAATATAATAGAGACAGTAGATCTACCTGGTCTGTAATAATATAATAGAGACAGTAGATCTGGCTGGTCTGTCATAATATCAAGTCAATATAATACAGAGAGTAGATCTAACTGGTCTGTCATAATATAATAGAGAAAGTAGATCTAGCTGGTCTGTCATAATATAATAGAGACATTAGATCTAGCTGGTCTGTCATAATATAATAGAGACAGTAGATCTAGCTGGTCTGGCATTATATAATAGAGACAGTAGATCTAGCTGGTCTGTCATAATATAACAGAGACATAGAGACAGTAGATCTAGCTGGTTTGTCATATTATAATAGAGATAGTAGATCTGGCTGGTCTGTCATAATATAATAGAGACACTAGAACTAGCTGGTCTGTCATAATATAATAGAGACAGTATATCTAGCTGATCTGTCATAATATAATAGAGACAGTAGATCTAGCTGGTCTGTCATAATATAATAGAGACAATAGATCTGGCTGGTCTATCATACTATAATAGAGACAGTAGATCTAGGTGGTCTGACATAAAATAATAGAGACGGTAGATCTAGCTGTTCTGTCATAAAAGAATAGAGACAGTAGATCTAGCTGATCTGTCATAATATAATAGATACAGTCAATCTAGCTGGTCTGTCACAATATACTAGAGACAGTAGATCTAGCTGTTCTGTCATAATATAATAGAGAGAGTAGATCTAACTGGTCTGTCATAATATAATAGAGAGAGTAGATCTAACTGGTCTGTCATAATATAATAGAGACTTTAGATCTAGCTGGTCTGTCATAATATAATAGAGACAGTAGATCCAGCTGGTCTGGCATAAAATAGAGACAGTAGATCTAGCTGGTCTGGCATAATATAATAGAGAGAGTAGATATAACTGGTCTGTCATAATATAATAGAGAGAGTAGATCTAACTGGTCTGTCATAATATAATAGACACAGTAGATCTAGCTGGTCTGGCATAATATAATAGAGAGTGTAGATCTAACTGGTCTGTCATAATATAACAGAGAGAGTAGATCTAACTGGTCTGTCATAATATAATAGAGACATTAGATCTAGCTGGTCTGGCATAATATAATAGAGACAGTAGATCTAGCTGGTCTGTCATAATATAATAGAGACAGTATATCTAGCTGATCTGTCATAATATAATAGAGACAGTAGATCGAGCGTGTTTGTCATAATATAATTGAGACAGTAGATCTAGCTGTTCTGTCATAATATAATAGAGACATTAGATCTAGCTGGTCTGTCATAATATAATAGAGACAGTAGATCTCGCTGGTCTGTCATAGTATAATAGAGACAGTATACCTAGCTGATCTGTTATAATATAATAGAGACAGTAGATCTACCTGGTCTGTAATAATATAATAGAGACATTAGATCTAGCTGGTCTGTCATAATATAATAGAGACAGTAGATCATGCTGGTCTGTCATAGTATACTAGGGACAGTATACCTAGCTGATCTGTTATAATATAATAGAGACAGTAGATCTACCTGGTCTGTAATAATATAATAGAGACAGTAGATCTGGCTGGTCTGTCATAATATAATACAGAGAGTAGATCTAACTGGTCTGTCATAATATAATAGAGACAGTAGATCTAACTGGTCTGTCATAATATAATAGAGACATTAGATCTAGCTGGTCTGTCATAATATAATAGAGACAGTAGATCTAGCTGGTCTGGCATAAAATAGAGACATTAGATCTAGCTGGTCTGGCATAATATAATAGAGAGAGTAGATCTAACTGGTCTTTCACAATATAATAGAGACAGTAGATCTAGCTGGTCTGGCATAAAATAGAGACAGTAGATCTCGCTGGTCTGTCATAATATAATAGAGACAGACGATCTAGCTGGTCTGTGATAATATAATAGAGACATAGAGACAGTAGATCTAGCTGGCCTTGTCATATTGTCATATTATAATAGACCAGCAAGATCTACTGTCTCTATTATAATATGACAAGGCCTTCTGTAGCTCAGTTGGTAGAGCATGGCACTTGTAACGCCAGGGTAGTGGGTTCGATCCCCGGGACCACCCATACGTAGAATGTATGCACACATGACTGTAAGTCGCTTTGGATAAAAGCGTCTGATAAATGGCATATATTACAAACCAGCAAGATCTACTGTCTCTATCATATTATAATAGAGATAGTAGATCTAGCTGGTCTGTCATAATATAATAGAGACAGTATATCTAGCTGATCTGTCATAATATAATAGAGACAGTAGATCGAGCGTGTTTGTCATAATATAATTGAGACAGTAGATCTAGCTGTTCTGTCATAATATAATAGAGACATTAGATCTAGCTGGTCTGTCATAATATAATAGAGACAGTAGATCTCGCTGGTCTGTCATAGTATAATAGAGACAGTATACCTAGCTGATCTGTTATAATATAATAGAGACAGTAGATCTACCTGGTCTGTAATAATATAATAGAGACAGTAGATCATGCTGGTCTGTCATATTATAATAGAGACAGTAGATCATGCTGGTCTGTCATAGTATAATAGGACAGTATACCTAGCTGATCTGTTATAATATAATAGAGACAGTAGATCTACCTGGTCTGTAATAATATAATAGAGACAGTAGATCTGGCTGGTCTGTCATAATATAATAGAGAGAGTAGATCTAACTGGCCTGTCATAATATAATAGAGAGAGTAGATCTAACTGGTCTGTCATAATATAATAGAGACATTAGATCTAGCTGGTCTGTCATAATATAATAGAGACAGTAGATCTAGCTGGTCTGGCATTATATAACAGAGACATAGAGACAGTAGATCTACCTGGTCTGTAATAATATAATAGAGACAGTAGATCTGGCTGGTCTGTCATAATATAATAGAGAGTAGATCTAACTGGTCTGTCATAATATAATAGAGAGAGTAGATCTAACTGGTCTGTCATAATATAATAGAGACTTTAGATCTAGCTGGTCTGTCATAATATAATAGAGACAGTAGATCCAGCTGGTCTGGCATAAAATAGAGACAGTAGATCTAGCTGGTCTGGCATAATATAATAGAGAGAGTAGATATAACTGGTCTGTCATAATATAATAGAGAGAGTAGATCTAACTGGTCTGTCATAATATAATAGACACAGTAGATCTAGCTGGTCTGGCATAATATAATAGAGAGTAGATCTAACTGGTCTGTCATAATATAATAGAGAGAGTAGATCTAACTGGTCTGTCATAATATAATAGAGACATTAGATCTAGCTGGTCTGGCATAATATAATAGAGACAGTAGATCTAGCTGGTCTGTCATAATATAATAGAGACAGTATATCTAGCTGATCTGTCATAATATAATAGAGACAGTAGATCGAGCGTGTTTGTCATAATATAATTGAGACAGTAGATCTAGCTGTTCTGTCATAATATAATAGAGACATTAGATCTAGCTGGTCTGTCATAATATAATAGAGACAGTAGATCTCGCTGGTCTGTCATAGTATAATAGAGACAGTATACCTAGCTGATCTGTTATAATATAATAGAGACAGTAGATCTACCTGGTCTGTAATAATATAATAGAGACATTAGATCTAGCTGGTCTGTCATAATATAGTAGAGACAGTAGATCATGCTGGTCTGTCATAGTATAATAGGGACAGTATACCTAGCTGATCTGTTATAATATAATAGAGACAGTAGATCTACCTGGTCTGTAATAATATAATAGAGACAGTAGATCTGGCTGGTCTGTCATAATATAATAGAGAGAGTAGATCTAACTGGTCTGTCATAATATAATAGAGAAGTAGATCTAACTGGTCTGTCATAATATAATAGAGACATTAGATCTAGCTGGTCTGTCATAATATAATAGAGACAGTAGATCTAGCTGGTCTGGCATAATATAATAGAGACAGTAGATCTAGCTGGTCTGTCATAATATAATAGAGACACTAGATCTAGCTGGTCTGTCATAATATAATAGAGACAGTATATCTAGCTGATCTGTCATAATATAATAGAGACAGTAGATCTAGCTGGTCTGTCATAATATAATAAAGACAATAGATCTGGCTGGTCTATCATACTATAATAGAGACAGTAGATCTAGGTGGTCTGACATAAAATAATAGAGACGGTAGATCTAGCTGTTCTGTCATAAAAGAATAGAGACAGTAGATCTAGCTGATCTGTCATAATATAATAGATACAGTCAATCTAGCTGGTCTGTCACAATATACTAGAGACAGTAGATCTAGCTGTTCTGTCATAATATAATAGAGAGAGTAGATCTAACTGGTCTGTCATAATATAATAGAGAGAGTAGATCTAACTGGTCTGTCATAATATAATAGAGACTTTAGATCTAGCTAGTCTGTCATAATATAATAGAGACAGTAGATCCAGCTGGTCTGGCATAAAATAGAGACAGTAGATCTAGCTGGTCTGGCATAATATAATAGAGAGAGTAGATATAACTGGTCTGTCATAATATAATAGAGAGAGTAGATCTAACTGGTCTGTCATAATATAATAGACACAGTAGATCTAGCTGGTCTGGCATAATATAATAGAGAGAGTAGATCTAACTGGTCTGTCATAATATAATAGAGAGAGTAGATCTAACTGGTCTGTCATAATATAATAGAGACATTAGATCTAGCTGGTCTGGCATAATATAATAGAGACAGTAGATCTAGCTGGTCTGTCATAATATAATAGAGACAGTATATCTAGCTGATCTGTCATAATATAATAGAGACAGTAGATCGAGCGTGTTTGTCATAATATAATTGAGACAGTAGATCTAGCTGTTCTGTCATAATATAATAGAGACATTAGATCTAGCTGGTCTGTCATAATATAATAGAGACAGTAGATCTCGCTGGTCTGTCATAGTATAATAGAGACAGTATACCTAGCTGATCTGTTATAATATAATAGAGACAGTAGATCTACCTGGTCTGTAATAATATAATAGAGACAGTAGATCATGCTGGTCTGTCATATTATAATAGAGACAGTAGATCATGCTGGTCTGTCATAGTATACTAGGGACAGTATACCTAGCTGATCTGTTATAATATAATAGAGACAGTATATCTACCTGGTCTGTAATAATATAATAGAGACAGTAGATCTGGCTGGTCTGTCATAATATAATACAGAGAGTAGATCTAACTGGTCTGTCATAATATAATAGAGAAAGTAGATCTAACTGGTCTGTCATAATATAATAGAGACATTAGATCTAGCTGGTCTGTCATAATATAATAGAGACAGTAGATCTAGCTGGTCTGGCATTATATAATAGAGACAGTAGATCTAGCTGGTCTGTCATAATATAACAGAGACATAGAGACAGTAGATCTAGCTGGTTTGTCATATTATAATAGAGATAGTAGATCTGGCTGGTCTGTCATAATATAATAGAGACACTAGATCTAGCTGGTCTGTCATAATATAATAGAGACAGTATATCTAGCCGATCTGTCATAATATAATAGAGACAGTAGATCTAGCTGGTCTGTCATAATATAATAGAGACAATAGATCTGGCTGGTCTATCATACTATAATAGAGACAGTAGATCTACCTGGTCTGTAATAATATAATAGAGACAGTAGATCATGCTGGTCTGTCATATTATAATAGAGACAGTAGATCATGCTGGTCTGTCATAGTATAATAGGGACAGTATACCTAGCTGATCTGTTATAGTATAATAGAGACAGTAGATCTAGCTGGTCTGGCATTATATAATAGAGACAGTAGATCTAGCTGGTCTGTCATAATATAACAGAGACATAGAGACAGTAGATCTAGCTGGTTTGTCATATTATAATAGAGATAGTAGATCTGGCTGGTCTGTCATAATATAATAGAGACAGTAGATCTACCTGGTCTGTAATAATATAATAGAGACAGTAGATCATGCTGGTCTGTCATAATATAATAGAGAGAGTAGATCTAACTGGTCTGTCATAATATAATAGAGAGTAGATCTAACTGGTCTGTCATAATATAATAGAGACATTAGATCTAGCTGGTCTGGCATAATATAATAGAGACAGTAGATCTAGCTGGTCTGTCATAATATAATAGAGACAGTATATCTAGCTGATCTGTCATAATATAATAGAGACAGTAGATCAAGCGTGTTTGTCATAATATAATTGAGACAGTAGATCTAGCTGTTCTGTCATAATATAATAGAGACATTAGATCTAGCTGGTCTGTCATAATATAATAGAGACAGTAGATCTCGCTGGTCTGTCATAGTATAATAGAGACAGTATACCTAGCTGATCTGTTATAATATAATAGAGACAGTAGATCTACCTGGTCTGTAATAATATAATAGAGACAGTAGATCTGGCTGGTCTGTCATAATATAATACAGAGAGTAGATCTAACTGGTCTGTCATAATATAATAGAGAAAGTAGATCTAACTGGTCTGTCATAATATAATAGAGACATTAGATCTAGCTGGTCTGTCATAATATAATAGAGACAGTAGATCTAGCTGGTCTGGCATTATATAATAGAGACAGTAGATCTAGCTGGTCTGTCATAATATAACAGAGACATAGAGACAGTAGATCTAGCTGGTTTGTCATATTATAATAGAGATAGTAGATCTGGCTGGTCTGTCATAATATAATAGAGACACTAGATCTAGCTGGTCTGTCATAATATAATAGAGACAGTATATCTAGCTGATCTGTCATAATATAATAGAGACAGTAGATCTAGCTGGTCTGTCATAATATAATAGAGACAATAGATCTGGCTGGTCTATCATACTATAATAGAGACAGTAGATCTAGGTGGTCTGACATAAAATAATAGAGACGGTAGATCTAGCTGTTCTGTCATAAAAGAATAGAGACAGTAGATCTAGCTGATCTGTCATAATATAATAGATACAGTCAATCTAGCTGGTCTGTCACAATATACTAGAGAAAGTAGATCTAGCTGTTCTGTCATAATATAATAGAGAGAGTAGATCTAACTGGTCTGTCATAATATAATAGAGAGTAGATCTAACTGGTCTGTCATAATATAATAGAGACTTTAGATCTAGCTGGTCTGTCATAATATAATAGAGACAGTAGATCCAGCTGGTCTGGCATAAAATAGAGACAGTAGATCTAGCTGGTCTGGCATAATATAAAAGAGAGTAGATATAACTGGTCTGTCATAATATAATAGAGAGAACTGTAGATCTAGCTGGTCTGGCATAATATAATAGAGAGAGTAGATCTAACTGGTCTGTCATAATATAATAGAGACAGTATATCTAGCTGATCTGTCATAATATAATAGAGACAGTAGATCGAGCGTGTTTGTCATAATATAATTGAGACAGTAGATCTAGCTGTTCTGTCATAATATAATAGAGACATTAGATCTAGCTGGTCTGTCATAATATAATAGAGACAGTAGATCTCGCTGGTCTGTCATAGTATAATAGAGACAGTATACCTAGCTGATCTGTTATAATATAATAGAGACAGTAGATCTACCTGGTTTGTAATAATATAATAGAGACAGTAGATCATGCTGGTCTGTCATATTATAATAGAGACAGTAGATCAGCTGGTCTGACATAGTATAATAGAGACAGTATACCTAGCTGATCTGTTATAATATAATAGAGACAGTAGATCTACCTGGTCTGTCATAATATAATAGAGATGGTAGATCTCGCTGGTCTGGCATAATATAATACAGAGAGAGTAGATCTACTGGTCTGTCATAATATAATAGAGACAGTAGATCTACCTGGTCTGTCATAATATAATAGAGACAGTAGATCTAGCTGGTCTGTCATAATATAATAGAAACAGTAGATCTAGCTGGTCTGGCATAATATAATAGAGACAGTAGATCTAGCTGGTCTGTCATAATATAACAGAGACATAGAGACAGTATATTATAATAGAGATAGTAGCTGGTTTGTCATAATATAATAGAGACACTAGATCTAGCTGGTCTGTCATAATATAATAGAGACATTATATCTAGCTGATCTGTCATAATATAATAGAGACAGTAGATCTAGCTGGTCTGTCATAATATAATAGAGACAATAGATCTGGCTGGTCTATCATACTATAATAGAGACAGTAGATCTAGGTGGTCTGACATAAAATAATAGAGACGGTAGATCTAGCTGTTCTGTCATAAAATAATAGAGACAGTAGATCTAGCTGATCTGTCATAATATAATAGATACAGTCAATCTAGCTGGTCTGTCACAATATAATAGAGACAGTAGATCTAGCTGTTCTGTCATAATATAATAGAGAGAGTAGATCTAACTGGTCTGTCATAATATAATAGAGAGTAGATCTAACTGGTCTGTCATAATATAATAGAGACTTTAGATCTAGCTGGTCTGTCATAATATAATAGAGAAAGTAGATCCAGCTGGTCTGGCATAAAATAGAGACAGTAGATCTAGCTGGTCTGGCATAATATAATAGAGAGAGTAGATCTAACTGGTCTGTCATAATATAATAGAGAGAGTAGATCTAACTGGTCTGTCATAATATTATAGAGACATTAGATCTAGCTGGTCTGTCATAATATAATAGAGACATAGATCTAGCTGGTCTGTCATAATATAATAGAGACAGTAGATCTAACTGGTCTGTCATAATATAATAGAGACATTAGATCTAGCTGGTCTGTCATAATATAATAGAGACATTAGATCTAGCTGGTCTGGCATAATATAATAGAGAGAGTAGATCTAACTGGTCTTTCATAATATAATAGAGACAGTAGATCTAGCTGGTCTGGCATAAAATAGAGACAGTAGATCTCGCTGGTCTGTCATAATATAATAGAGACAGTCGATCTAGCTGGTCTGTGATAATATAATAGAGACATAGAGACAGTAGATCTAGCTGGTTTGTCATAATATAATAGACCAGCAAGATCTACTGGTCTGTTATAATATACAAACCAGCAAGATCTAGCTGTCTCTATCATATATAATAGAGACAGTAGATCTAGCTGGTCTGTCATAATATAATAGAGACAGTATATCTAGCTGATCTGTCATAATATAATAGAGACAGTAGATCGAGCGTGTTTGTCATAATATAATTGAGACAGTAGATCTAGCTGTTCTGTCATAATATAATAGAGACATTAGATCTAGCTGGTCTGTCATAATATAATAGAGACAGTAGATCATGCTGGTCTGTCATAGTATAATAGAGACAGTATACCTAGCTGATCTGTTATAATATAATAGAGACAGTAGATCTACCTGGTCTGTAATAATATAATAGAGACAGTAGATCATGCTGGTCTGTCATATTATAATAGAGACAGTAGATCATGCTGGTCTGTCATAGTATAATAGGGACAGTATACCTAGCTTATCTGTTATAATATAATAGAGACAGTAGATCTACCTGGTCTGTAATAATATAATAGAGACAGTAGATCTGGCTGGTCTGTCATAATATAATAGAGAAAGTAGATCTAACTGGTCTGTCATAATATAATAGAGAGAGTAGATCTAACTGGTCTGTCATAATATAATAGAGACATTAGATCTAGCTGGTCTGTCATAATATCTAGCTGGTCTGGCATTATATAATAGAGACAGTAGATCTAGCTGGTCTGTCATAATATAACAGAGACATAGAGACAGTAGATCTAGCTGGTTTGTCATATTATAATAGAGATAGTAGATCTGGCTGGTCTGTCATAATATAATAGAGACACTAGATCTAGCTGGTCTGTCATAATATAATAGAGACAATAGATCTGGCTGGTCTATCATACTATAATAGAGACAGTAGATCTAGGTGGTCTGACATAAAATAATAGAGACGGTAGATCTAGCTGTTCTGTCATAAAAGAATAGAGACAGTAGATCTAGCTGATCTGTCATAATATAATAGATACAGTCAATCTAGCTGGTCTGTCACAATATAATAGAGACAGTAGATCTAGCTGTTCTGTCATAATATAATAGAGAGAGTAGATCTAACTGGTCTGTCATAATATAATAGAGAGAGTAGATCTAACTGGTCTGTCATAATATAATAGAGACTTTAGATCTAGCTGGTCTGTCATAATATAATAGAGACAGTAGATCCAGCTGGTCTGGCATAAAATAGAGACAGTAGATCTAGCTGGTCTGGCATAATATAATAGAGAGTAGATCTAACTGGTCTGTCATAATATAATAGAGACATTAGATCTAGCTGGTCTGTCATAATATAATAGAGACATTAGATCTAGCTGGTCTGTCATAATATAAAAGATACATTAGATCTAGCTGGTCTGTCAAAAAATAATAGAGACAGTAAATCTAGCTGGTCTGTCATAATATAAAAGATGCATTACATCTAGCTGGTATGTCAAAATATACTGGAGACAGTAAATCTTGCTGGTCTTTCGTAATATAATAGCGATGGTAGATCTCGCTGGTCTGTCATAATATAATAGAGATGGTAGATCTCGCTGGTCTGTCATAATATAATAGAGACAGTAGATCTACCTGGTCTGTCATAATATAATAGAGACAGTAGATCTACCTGGTATGTCATAATATAATAGAGACAGTAGATCTAGCTGGTCTGTCATAATATAATAGAAACAATAGATCTAGCTGGTCTGTCATAATATAATAGAGACAGTAGATCTAGCTGGTCTGTCATAATGTATAAGATACAGAAGATCTAGCTGATCAGTCATAATATAATAGAGACAGTAGATCATGCTGGTCTGTCATAGTATAATAGGGACAGTATACCTAGCTTATCTGTTATAATATAATAGAGACAGTAGATCTACCTGGTCTGTAATAATATAATAGAGACAGTAGATCTGGCTGGTCTGTCATAATATAATAGAGAAAGTAGATCTAACTGGTCTGTCATAATATAATAGAGAGAGTAGATCTAACTGGTCTGTCATAATATAATAGAGACATTAGATCTAGCTGGTCTGTCATAATATCTAGCTGGTCTGGCATTATATAATAGAGACAGTAGATCTAGCTGGTCTGTCATAATATAACAGAGACATAGAGACAGTAGATCTAGCTGGTTTGTCATATTATAATAGAGATAGTAGATCTGGCTGGTCTGTCATAATATAATAGAGACACTAGATCTAGCTGGTCTGTCATAATATAATAGAGACAATAGATCTGGCTGGTCTATCATACTATAATAGAGACAGTAGATCTAGGTGGTCTGACATAAAATAATAGAGACGGTAGATCTAGCTGTTCTGTCATAAAAGAATAGAGACAGTAGATCTAGCTGATCTGTCATAATATAATAGATACAGTCAATCTAGCTGGTCTGTCACAATATAATAGAGACAGTAGATCTAGCTGTTCTGTCATAATATAATAGAGAGAGTAGATCTAACTGGTCTGTCATAATATAATAGAGAGAGTAGATCTAACTGGTCTGTCATAATATAATAGAGACTTTAGATCTAGCTGGTCTGTCATAATATAATAGAGACAGTAGATCCAGCTGGTCTGGCATAAAATAGAGACAGTAGATCTAGCTGGTCTGGCATAATATAATAGAGAGAGTAGATCTAACTGGTCTGTCATAATATAATAGAGACATTAGATCTAGCTGGTCTGTCATAATATAATAGAGACATTAGATCTAGCTGGTCTGTCATAATATAAAAAGATACATTAGATCTAGCTGGTCTGTCAAAAAATAATAGAGACAGTAAATCTAGCTGGTCTGTCATAATATAAAAGATGCATTACATCTAGCTGGTATGTCAAAATATACTGGAGACAGTAAATCTTGCTGGTCTTTCGTAATATAATAGCGATGGTAGATCTCGCTGGTCTGTCATAATATAATAGAGATGGTAGATCTCGCTGGTCTGTCATAATATAATAGAGACAGTAGATCTACCTGGTCTGTCATAATATAATAGAGACAGTAGATCTACCTGGTATGTCATAATATAATAGAGACAGTAGATCTAGCTGGTCTGTCATAATATAATAGAAACAATAGATCTAGCTGGTCTGTCATAATATAATAGAGACAGTAGATCTAGCTGGTCTGTCATAATGTATAAGATACAGAAGATCTAGCTGATCAGTCATAATATAATAGAGACAGTAGATCAGGCTTGTCTGTCATATTATAATAGAGACAGTAGATCGAGCTTGTCTGTCATAATATAATAGACATAGTAGATCTCGCTGGTCTGTCATAATATAATAGACACAGTAGATCTAGCTGGTCTGGCATAATATAATAGAGACCGTAGATCTAGCTGGTCTGGCATAATATAATAGAGAGAGTAGATCTAACTGGTCTGTCATAATATAATAGAGAGAGTAGATCTAACTGGTCTGTCATAATATAATAGAGACATTAGATCTAGCTAGTCTGTCATAATATAATAGAGACAGTAGATCTAGCTGGTCTGGCATAATATAATAGAGACAGTAGATCTAGCTGGTCTGTCATAATATAACAGAGACATAGAGACAGTAGATCTAGCTGGTTTGTCATATTATAATAGAGATAGTAGATCTAGCTGGTTTGTCATAATATAATAGAGACACTAGATCTAGCTGGTCTGTCATAATATAATAGAGACATTATATCTAGCTGATCTGTCATAATATAATAGAGACAGTAGATCTAGCTGGTCTGTCATAATATAATAGAGACAATAGATCTGGCTGGTCTATCATACTATAATAGAGACAGTAGATCTAGGTGGTCTGACATAAAATAATAGAGACGGTAGATCTAGCTGTTCTGTCATAAAATAATAGAGACAGTAGATCTAGCTGATCTGTCATAATATAATAGATACAGTCAATCTAGCTGGTCTGTCACAATATAATAGAGACAGTAGATCTAGCTGTTCTGTCATAATATAATAGAGAGAGTAGATCTAACTGGTCTGTCATAATATAATAGAGAGTAGATCTAACTGGTCTGTCATAATATAATAGAGACTTTAGATCTAGCTGGTCTGTCATAATATAATAGAGAAGTAGATCCAGCTGGTCTGGCATAAAATAGAGACAGTAGATCTAGCTGGTCTGGCATAATATAATAGAGAGAGTAGATCTAACTGGTCTGTCATAATATAATAGAGAGAGTAGATCTAACTGGTCTGTCATAATATAATAGAGACATTAGATCTAGCTGGTCTGTCATAATATAATAGAGACATTAGATCTAGCTGGTCTGTCATAATATAATAGAGACAGTAGATCTAACTGGTCTGTCATAATATAATAGAGACATTAGATCTAGCTGGTCTGTCATAATATAATAGAGACATTAGATCTAGCTGGTCTGGCATAATATAATAGAGAGAGTAGATCTAACTGGTCTTTCACAATATAATAGAGACAGTAGATCTAGCTGGTCTGGCATAAAATAGAGACAGTAGATCTCGCTGGTCTGTCATAATATAATAGAGACAGTCGATCTAGCTGGTCTGTGATAATATAATAGAGACATAGAGACAGTAGATCTAGCTGGTTTGTCATATTATAATAGACCAGCAAGATCTACTGTCTCTATTATAATATGACAAACCAGCAAGATCTACTGTCTCTATCATATTATAATAGAGATAGTAGATCTAGCTGGTCTGTCATAATATAATAGAGACAGTATATCTAGCTGATCTGTCATAATATAATAGAGACAGTAGATCGAGCGTGTTTGTCATAATATAATTGAGACAGTAGATCTAGCTGTTCTGTCATAATATAATAGAGACATTAGATCTAGCTGGTCTGTCATAATATAATAGAGACAGTAGATCTAGCTGGTCTGTCATAATATAATAGAGACATTAGATCTAGCTGGTCTGTCATAATATAATAGAGAGAGTAGATCTAACTGGTCTGTCATAATATAATAGAGACATTAGATCTAGCTGGTCTGTCATAATATAATAGAGACAGTAGATCTAGCTGGTCTGGCATAAAATAGAGACATTAGATCTAGCTGGTCTGGCATAATATAATAGAGAGAGTAGATCTAACTGGTCTTTCACAATATAATAGAGACAGTAGATCTAGCTGGTCTGGCATAAAATAGAGACAGTAGATCTCGCTGGTCTGTCATAATATAATAGAGACAATCGATCTAGCTGGTCTGTGATAATATAATAGAGACATAGAGACAGTAGATCTAGCTGGTTTGTCATGTTATAATAGACCAGCAAGATCTACTGTCTCTATTATAATATGACAAACCAGCAAGATCTACTGTCTCTATCATATTATAATAGAGATAGTAGATCTAGCTGGTCTGTCATAATATAATAGAGACAGTATATCTAGCTGATCTGTCATAATATAATAGAGACATTAGATCTAGCTGGTCTGTCATAATATAATAGAGACAGTAGATCTAGCTGGTCTGTCATAGTATAATAGAGACAGTATACCTAGCTGATCTGTTATAATATAATAGAGACAGTAGATCTAGCTGGTCTGTCATAATATAATAGAGACACTAGATCTAGCTGGTCTGTCATAATATAATAGAGACAGTATATCTAGCTGATCTGTCATAATATAACAGAGACAGTAGATCTAGCTGGTCTGTCATAATATAATAGAGACAATAGATCTGGCTGGTCTATCATACTATAATAGAGACAGTAGATCTAGGTGGTCTGACATAAAATAATAGAGACGGTAGATCTAGCTGTTCTGTCATAAAATAATAGAGACAGTAGATCTAGCTGATCTGTCATAATATAATAGATACAGTCAATCTAGCTGGTCTGTCACGATATAATAGAGACAGTAGATCTAGCTGTTCTGTCATAATATAATAGAGAGAGTAGATCTAACTGGTCTGTCATAATATAATAGAGAGAGTAGATCTAACTGGTCTGTCATAATATAATAGAGACTTTAGATCTAGCTGGTCTGTCATAATATAATAGAGACAGTAGATCCAGCTGGTCTGGCATAAAATAGAGACAGTAGATCTAGCTGGTCTGGCATAATATAATAGAGAGAGTAGATATAACTGGTCTGTCATAATATAATAGAGAGAGTAGATCTAACTGGTCTGTCATAATATAATAGAGACATTAGATCTAGCTGGTCTGTCATAATATAATAGAGACATTAGATCTAGCTGGTCTGTCATAATATAATAGAGACAGTAGATCTAACTGGTCTGTCATAATATAATAGAGACATTAGATCTAGCTGGTCTGTCATAATATAATAGAGACAGTAGATCTAGCTGGTCTGGCATAAAATAGAGACAATAGATCTAGCTGGTCTGGCATAATATAATAGAGAGAGTAGATCTAACTGGTCTTTCACAATATAATAGAGACAGTAGATCTAGCTGGTCTGGCATAAAATAGAGACAGTAGATCTCGCTGGTCTGTCATAATATAATAGAGACAGTCGATCTCGCTGGTCTGTGATAATATAATAGAGACATAGAGACAGTAGATCTAGCTGGTTTGTCATATTATAATAGACCAGCAAGATCTACTGTCTCTATTATAATATGAGAAACCAGCAAGATCTACTTTCTCTATCATATTATAATAGAGATAGTAGATCTAGCTGGTCTGTCATAATATAATAGAGACAGTATATCTAGCTGATCTGTCATAATATAATAGAGACAGTAGATCGAGCATGTCTGTCATAATATAATTGAGACAGTAGATCTAGCTGTTCTGTCATAATATAATAGAGACATTAGATCTAGCTGGTCTGTCATAATATAATAGAGACAGTAGATCTAGCTGGTCTGTCATAGTATAATAGAGACAGTATACCTAGCTGATCTGTTATAATATAATAGAGACAGTAGATCTACCTGGTCTGTAATAATATAATAGAGACAGTAGATCATGCTGGTCTGTCATATTATAATAGAGACAGTAGATCATGCTGGTCTGTCATAGTATAATAGGGACAGTATACCTAGCTGATCTGTTATAATATAATAGAGACAGTAGATCTACCTGGTCTGTAATAATATAATAGAGACAGTAGATCTGGCTGGTCTGTCATAATATAATAGAGAGAGTAGATCTAACTGGTCTGTCATAATATAATAGAGAGAGTAGATCTAACCGGTCTGTCATAATATAATAGAGACATTAGATCTAGCTGGTCTGTCATAATATAATAGAGACAGTAGATCTAGCTGGTCTGGCATTATATAATAGAGACAGTAGATCTAGCTGGTCTGTCATAATATAACAGAGACATAGAGACAGTAGATCTAGCTGGTTTGTCATATTATAATAGAGATAGTAGATCTAGCTGGTCTGTCATAATATAATAGAGACAGTATATCTAGCTGATCTGTCATAATATAATAGAGACAGTAGATCTAGCTGGTCTGTCATAATATAATAGAGACAATAGATCTGGCTGGTCTATCATACTATAATAGAGACAGTAGATCTAGGTGGTCTGACATAAAATAATAGAGACAGTAGATCTAGCTGTTCTGTCATAAAAGAATAGCAACAAAGCCAATCTGAAAACAAGACTCCCTAAATTTTATCAGCATATCGATTGCGCAACCAGGGGTGGTAAAACCTTGGATCATTGTTACTCTAACTTCCGCGACGCATATAAGGCCCTGCCCCGCCCTTTCGGAAAAGCTGACCACGACTCCATTTTGCTGATCCCTGCCTACAGGCAGAAATTAAAACAAGAGGCTCCCACGCTGAGGTCTGTCCAACGCTGGTCAGACCAAGCTGACTCTACACTCCAAGACTGCTTCCATCACGTGGACTGGGACATGTTTCGTATTGCGTCAGATGGGAATATTGACGAATACGCTGATTCGGTGTGCGAGTTCATTAGAACGTGCGTCGAAGATGTCGTTCCCATAGCAACGATAAAAACATTCCCTAACCAGAAACCGTGGATTGATGGCAGCATTCGCGTGAAACTGAAAGCGCGAACCACTGCTTTTAATCAGGGCAAGGTGTCTGGCAACATGACTGAATACAAACAGTGCAGCTATTCCCTCCGCAAGGCTATTAAACAAGCTAAGTGTCAGTACAGAGACAAAGTGGAATCTCAATTCAACGGCTCAGACACAAGAGGCATGTGGCAGGGTCTACAGTCAATCACGGACTACAAGATGAAATCCAGCCCAGTCACGGACCAGGATGTCTTGCTCCCAGGCAGACTAAATAACTTTTTTGCCCGCTTTGAGGACAATACAGTGCCACTGACACGGCCTGCAACGGAAACATGCGGTCTCTCCTTCACTGCAGCCGAGGTGAGTAAGACATTTAAACGTGTTAACCTCGCAAGGCTGCAGGCCCAGACGGCATCCCCAGCCGCGCCCTCAGAGCATGCGCAGACCAGCTGGCCGGTGTGTTTACGGACATATTCAATCAATCCCTATACCAGTCTGCTGTTCCCACATGCTTCAAGAGGGCCACCATTGTTCCTGTTCCCAAGAAAGCTAAGGTAACTGAGCTAAACGACTACCGCCCCGTAGCACTCACTTCCGTCATCATGAAGTGCTTTGAGAGACTAGTCAAGGACCATATCACCTCCACCCTACCTGACACCCTAGACCCACTCCAATTTGCTTACCGCCCAAATAGGTCCACAGACGATGCAATCTCAACCACACTGCACACTGCCCTAACCCACCTGGACAAGAGGAATACCTATGTGAGAATGCTGTTCATCGACTACAGCTCGGCATTCAACACCATAGTACCCTCCAAGCTCGTCATCAAGCTCGAGACCCTGGGTCTCGACCCCGCCCTGTGCAACTGGGTACTGGACTTCCTGACGGGCCGCCCCCAGGTGGTGAGGGTAGGCAACAACATCTCCTCCCCGCTGATCCTCAACACGGGGGCCCCACAAGGGTGCGTTCTGAGCCCTCTCCTGTACTCCCTGTTCACCCACGACTGCGTGGCCACGCACGCCTCCAACTCAATCATCAAGTTTGCGGACGACACAACAGTGGTAGGCTTGATTACCAACAACGACGAGACGGCCTACAGGGAGGAGGTGAGGGCCCTCGGAGTGTGGTGTCAGGAAAATAACCTCACACTCAACGTCAACAAAACTAAGGAGATGATTGTGGACTTCAGGAAACAGCAGAGGGAACACCCCCTATCCACATCGATGGAACAGTAGTGGAGAGGGTAGCTAGTTTTAAGTTCCTCGGCATACACATCACAGACAAACTGAATTGGTCCACTCACACTGACAGCGTCGTGAAGAAGGCGCAGCAGCGCCTATTCAACCTCAGGAGGCTGAAGAAATTCGGCTTGTCACCAAAAGCACTCACAAACTTCTACAGATGCACAATCGAGAGCATCCTGGCGGGCTGTATCACCGCCTGGTACGGCAACTGCTCCGCCCTCAACCGTAAGGCTCTCCAGAGGGTAGTGAGGACTGCACAACGCATCACCGGGGGCAAACTACCTGCCCTCCAGGACACCTACACCACCCGTTGTTACAGGAAGGCCATAAAGATCATCAAGGACATCAACCACCCGAACCACTGCCTGTTCACCCCGCTATCATCCAGAAGGCGAGGTCAGTACAGGTGCATCAAAGCTGGGACCGAGAGACTGAAAAACAGCTTCTATCTCAAGGCCATCAGACTGTTAAACAGCCACCACTAACAGTGTGAGTGGCTGCTGCCAACACACTGTCATTGACACTGACCCAACTCCAGCCATTTTAATAATGGGAATTGATGGGAATTATGTAAATATATCACTAGCCACTTTAAACAATGCTACCTTATATAATGTTACTTACCCTACATTATTCATCTCATATGCATATGTATATACTGTACTCCACATCATCGACTGCATCCTTATGTAACACATGTATCACTAGCCACTTTAACTATGCCACTTTGTTTACTTTGTCTACACACTCATCTCATATGTATATACTGTACTCGATACCATCTACTGTATGCTGCTCTGTACCATCACTCATTCATATATCCTTATGTACATATTCCTTATCCCCTTACACTGTGTATAAGACAGTAGTTTTGGAATTGTTAGTTAGATTACTTGTTGGTTATCACTGCATTGTCGGAACTAGAAGCACAAGCATTTCGCTACACTCGCATTTAACATCTGCTAACCATGTGTATGTGACAAATAACATTTGATTTGATTTGATTTATAATAGAGACAGTAGATCTAGCTGGTCTGTCATAATATAATAGAGACAGTAGATCTAGCTGGTCTGTCATATAATAATAACAGTAGATCTAGCTGGTCTGTCATAATACATTAGAGACAGTAGATCTAGCTGGTCTGTCATAATATAATAGAGACATTAGATCTAGCTGGTCTGTCATAATATAATAGAGACAGTAGATCTAGCTGGTCTGGCATAAAATAGAGACATTAGATCTAGCTGGTCTGGCATAATATAATAGAGAGTAGATCTAACTGGTCTTTCACAATATAATAGAGACAGTAGATCTAGCTGGTCTGGCATAAAATAGAGACAGTAGATCTCGCTGGTCTGTCATAATATAATAGAGACAGTCGATCTAGTTGGTCTGTGATAATATAATAGAGACATAGAGACAGTAGATCTAGCTGGTTTGTCATATTATAATAGACCAGCAAGATCTACTGTCTCTATTATAATATGAGAAACCAGCAAGATCTACTGTCTCTATCATATTATAATAGAGATAGTAGATCTAGCTGGTCTGTCATAATATAATAGAGACAGTATATCTAGCTGATCTGTCATAATATAATAGAGACAGTAGATCGAGCGTGTCTGTCATAATATAATTGAGACAGTAGATCTAGCTGTTCTGTCATAATATAATAGAGACATTAGATCTAGCTGGTCTGTCATAATATAATAGAGACAGTAGATCTAGCTGGTCTGTCATAGTATAATAGAGACAGTATACCTAGCTGATCTGTTATAATATAATAGAGACAGTAGATCTACCTGGTCTGTAATAATATAATAGAGACAGTAGATCATGCTGGTCTGTCATATTATAATAGAGACAGTAGATCATGCTGGTCTGTCATAGTATAATAGGGACAGTATACCTAGCTTATCTGTTATAATATAATAGAGACAGTAGATCTACCTGGTCTGTAATAATATAATAGAGACAGTAGATCTGGCTGGTCTGTCATAATATAATAGAGAGAGTAGATCTAACTGGTCTGTCATAATATAATAGAGAGAGTAGATCTAACTGGTCTGTCATAATATAATAGAGACATTAGATCTAGCTGGTCTGTCATAATATCTAGCTGGTCTGGCATTATATAATAGAGACAGTAGATCTAGCTGGTCTGTCATAATATAACAGAGACATAGAGACAGTAGATCTAGCTGGTTTGTCATATTATAATAGAGATAGTAGATCTGGCTGGTCTGTCATAATATAATAGAGACACTAGATCTAGCTGGTCTGTCATAATATAATAGAGACAATAGATCTGGCTGGTCTATCATGCTATAATAGAGACAGTAGATCTAGGTGGTCTGACATAAAATAATAGAGACGGTAGATCTAGCTGTTCTGTCATAAAAGAATAGAGACAGTAGATCTAGCTGATCTGTCATAATATAATAGATACAGTCAATCTAGCTGGTCTGTCACAATATAATAGAGACAGTAGATCTAGCTGTTCTGTCATAATATAATAGAGAGAGTAGATCTAACTGGTCTGTCATAATATAATAGAGAGAGTAGATCTAACTGGTCTGTCATAATATAATAGAGACTTTAGATCTAGCTGGTCTGTCATAATATAATAGAGACAGTAGATCCAGCTGGTCTGGCATAAAATAGAGACAGTAGATCTAGCTGGTCTGGCATAATATAATAGAGAGAGTAGATCTAACTGGTCTGTCATAATATAATAGAGACATTAGATCTAGCTGGTCTGTCATAATATAATAGAGACATTAGATCTAGCTGGTCTGTCATAATATAAAAGATACATTAGATCTAGCTGGTCTGTCAAAAATAATAGAGACAGTAAATCTAGCTGGTCTGTCATAATATAAAAGATGCATTACATCTAGCTGGTATGTCAAAATATACTGGAGACAGTAAATCTTGCTGGTCTTTCGTAATATAATAGCGATGGTAGATCTCGCTGGTCTGTCATAATATAATAGAGATGGTAGATCTAGCTGGTCTGGCATAAAATAGAGACATTAGATCTAGCTGGTCTGGCATAATATAATAGAGAGAGTAGATCTAACTGGTCTTTCACAATATAATAGAGACAGTAGATCTAGCTGGTCTGGCATAAAATAGAGACAGTAGATCTCGCTGGTCTGTCATAATATAATAGAGACAGTCGATCTAGTTGGTCTGTGATAATATAATAGAGACATAGAGACAGTAGATCTAGCTGGTTTGTCATATTATAATAGACCAGCAAGATCTACTGTCTCTATTATAATATGAGAAACCAGCAAGATCTACTGTCTCTATCATATTATAATAGAGATAGTAGATCTAGCTGGTCAGTCATAATATAATAGAGACAGTATATCTAGCTGATCTGTCATAATATAATAGAGACAGTAGATCAAGCGTGTCTGTCATAATATAATTGAGACAGTAGATCTAGCTGTTCTGTCATAATATAATAGAGACATTAGATCTAGCTGGTCTGTCATAATATAATAGAGACAGTAGATCTAGCTGGTCTGTCATAGTATAATAGAGACAGTATACCTAGCTGATCTGTTATAATATAATAGAGACAGTAGATCTACCTGGTCTGTAATAATATAATAGAGACAGTAGATCATGCTGGTCTGTCATATTATAATAGAGACAGTAGATCATGCTGGTCTGTCATAGTATAATAGGGACAGTATACCTAGCTTATCTGTTATAATATAATAGAGACAGTAGATCTACCTGGTCTGTAATAATATAATAGAGACAGTAGATCTGGCTGGTCTGTCATAATATAATAGAGAGAGTAGATCTAACTGGTCTGTCATAATATAATAGAGAGAGTAGATCTAACTGGTCTGTCATAATATAATAGAGACATTAGATCTAGCTGGTCTGTCATAATATCTAGCTGGTCTGGCATTATATAATAGAGACAGTAGATCTAGCTGGTCTGTCATAATATAACAGAGACATAGAGACAGTAGATCTAGCTGGTTTGTCATATTATAATAGAGATAGTAGATCTGGCTGGTCTGTCATAATATAATAGAGACACTAGATCTAGCTGGTCTGTCATAATATAATAGAGACAATAGATCTGGCTGGTCTATCATACTATAATAGAGACAGTAGATCTAGGTGGTCTGACATAAAATAATAGAGACGGTAGATCTAGCTGTTCTGTCATAAAAGAATAGAGACAGTAGATCTAGCTGATCTGTCATAATATAATAGATACAGTCAATCTAGCTGGTCTGTCACAATATAATAGAGACAGTAGATCTAGCTGTTCTGTCATAATATAATAGAGAGAGTAGATCTAACTGGTCTGTCATAATATAATAGAGAGTAGATCTAACTGGTCTGTCATAATATAATAGAGACTTTAGATCTAGCTGGTCTGTCATAATATAATAGAGACAGTAGATCCAGCTGGTCTGGCATAAAATAGAGACAGTAGATCTAGCTGTTCTGTCATAATATAATACAGAGAGTAGATCTAACTGGTCTGTCATAATATAATAGAGAGAGTAGATCTAACTGGTCTGTCATAATATAATAGAGACTTTAGATCTAGCTGGTCTGTCATAATATAATAGAGACAGTAGATCCAGCTGGTCTGTCATAATATAATGGAGACAGTAAATCTAGCTGGTCTGTCATAATATAAAAGATGCATTACATCTAGCTGGTATGTCAAAATATACTGGAGACAGTAAATCTTGCTGGTCTTTCGTAATATATTGAGACAGTCAATCTGGCTGGTCTGTCATAATATAATAGAGATAGTAGATCTAGCTGGTCTGTCATAATATAATAGAGACAGTAGATCTACCTGGTCTGTCATAATATAATAGAGACAGTAGATCTACCTGGTCTGTCATAATATAATAGAGACAGTAGATCTAGCTGGTCTGTCATAATATAATAGAAACAGTAGATCTAGCTGGTCTGTCATAATATAATAGAGACAGTAGATCTAGCTGGTCTGTCATAATGTATAAGATACAGAAGATCTAGCTGGTCAGTCATAATATAATAGAGACAGTAGATCAGGCTTGTCTGTCATATTATAATAGAGACAGTAGATCGAGCTTGTCTGTCATAATATAATAGACATAGTAGATCTCGCTGGTCTGTCATAATATAATAGACACAGTAGATCTAGCTGGTCTGGCATAATATAATAGAGACCGTAGATCTAGCTGGTCTGTAGTATTATAATAGAGACAGTATATCTAGCTGGTCTGTCATAAAATAATAGAGACAGTAGATCTAGCTGGTCTGTCATAATATAATAGAGAGAGTAGATCTAACTGGTCTGTCATAATATAATAGAGATAGTAGATCTCGCTGGTCTGTCATAATATAATAGACACAGTAGATCTAGCTGGTCTGGCATAATATAATAGAGAGAGTAGATCTAACTGGTCTGTCATAATATAATAGAGAGAGTAGATCTAACTGGTCTGTCATAATATAATAGAGACATTAGATCTAGCTAGTCTGTCATAATATAATAGAGACAGTAGATCTAGCTGGTCTGGCATAATATAATAGAGACAGTAGATCTAGCTGGTCTGTCATAATATAACAGAGACATAGAGACAGTAGATCTAGCTGGTTTGTCATAATATAATAGAGACACTAGATCTAGCTGGTCTGTCATAATATAATAGAGACATTATATCTAGCTGATCTGTCATAATATAATAGAGACAGTAGATCTAGCTGGTCTGTCATAATATAATAGAGACAATAGATCTGGCTGGTCTATCATACTATAATAGAGACAGTAGATCTAGGTGGTCTGATATAAAATAATAGAGACGGTAGATCTAGCTGTTCTGTCATAAAATAATAGAGACAGTAGATCTAGCTGATCTGTCATAATATAATAGATACAGTCAATCTAGCTGGTCTGTCACAATATAATAGAGACAGTAGATCTAGCTGTTCTGTCATAATATAATAGAGAGTAGATCTAACTGGTCTGTCATAATATAATAGAGAGTAGATCTAACTGGTCTGTCATAATATAATAGAGACTTTAGATCTAGCTGGTCTGTCATAATATAATAGAGAAAGTAGATCCAGCTGGTCTGGCATAAAATAGAGACAGTAGATCTAGCTGGTCTGGCATAATATAATAGAGAGAGTAGATCTAACTGGTCTGTCATAATATAATAGAGAGTAGATCTAACTGGTCTGTCATAATATAATAGAGACATTAGATCTAGCTGGTCTGTCATAATATAATAGAGACATTAGATCTAGCTGGTCTGTCATAATATAATAGAGACAGTAGATCTAACTGGTCTGTCATAATATAATAGAGACATTAGATCTAGCTGGTCTGTCATAATATAATAGAGACATTAGATCTAGCTGGTCTGGCATAATATCATAGAGAGAGTAGATCTAACTGGTCTTTCACAATATAATAGAGACAGTAGATCTAGCTGGTCTGGCATAAAATAGAGACAGTAGATCTCGCTGGTCTGTCATAATATAATAGAGACAGTCGATCTAGCTGGTCTGTGATAATATAATAGAGACATAGAGACAGTAGATCTAACTGGTTTGTCATATTATAATAGACCAGCAAGATCTACTGTCTCTATTATAATATGACAAACCAGCAAGATCTACTGTCTCTATCATATTATAATAGAGATAGTAAATCTAGCTGGTCTGTCATAATATAATAGAGACAGTATATCTAGCTGATCTGTCATAATATAATAGAGACAGTAGATCGAGCGTGTTTGTCATAATATAATTGAGACAGTAGATCTAGCTGTTCTGTCATAATATAATAGAGACAGTAGATCATGCTGGTCTGTCATAGTATAATAGAGACAGTATACCTAGCTGATCTGTTATAATATAATAGAGACAGTAGATCTACCTGGTCTGTAATAATATAATAGAGACAGTAGATCATGCTGGTCTGTCATATTATAATAGAGACAGTAGATCATGCTGGTCTGTCATAGTATAATAGGGACAGTATACCTAGCTTATCTGTTATAATATAATAGAGACAGTAGATCTACCTGGTCTGTAATAATATAATAGAGACAGTAGATCTGGCTGGTCTGTCATAATATAATAGAGAGAGTAGATCTAACTGGTCTGTCATAATATAATAGAGAGTAGATCTAACTGGTCTGTCATAATATAATAGAGACATTAGATCTAGCTGGTCTGTCATAATATCTAGCTGGTCTGGTATTATATAATAGAGACAGTAGATCTAGCTGGTCTGTCATAATATAACAGAGACATAGAGACAGTAGATCTAGCTGGTTTGTCATATTATAATAGAGATAGTAGATCTGGCTGGTCTGTCATAATATAATAGAGACACTAGATCTAGCTGGTCTGTCATAATATAATAGAGACAATAGATCTGGCTGGTCTATCATACTATAATAGAGACAGTAGATCTAGGTGGTCTGACATAAAATAATAGAGACGGTAGATCTAGCTGTTCTGTCATAAAATAATAGAGACAGTAGATCTAGCTGATCTGTCATAATATAATAGATACAGTCAATCTAGCTGGTCTGTCACAATATAATAGAGACAGTAGATCTAGCTGTTCTGTCATAATATAATAGAGAGAGTAGATCTAACTGGTCTGTCATAATATAATAGAGAGAGTAGATCTAACTGGTCTGTCATAATATAATAGAGACTTTAGATCTAGCTGGTCTGTCATAATATAATAGAGACAGTAGATCCAGCTGGTCTGGCATAAAATAGAGACAGTAGATCTAGCTGGTCTGGCATAATATAATAGAGAGAGTAGATCTAACTGGTCTGTCATAATATAATAGAGACATTAGATCTAGCTGGTCTGTCATAATATAATAGAGACATTAGATCTAGCTGGTCTGTCATAATATAATAGAGACAGTAGATCTAACTGGTCTGTCATAATATAATAGAGACATTAGATCTAGCTGGTCTGTCATAATATAATAGAGACAGTAGATCTAGCTGGTCTGGCATAAAATAGAGACATTAGATCTAGCTGGTCTGGCATAATATAATAGAGAGAGTAGATCTAACTGGTCTTTCACAATATAATAGAGACAGTAGATCTAGCTGGTCTGGCATAAAATAGAGACAGTAGATCTCGCTGGTCTGTCATAATATAATAGAGACAGTCGATCTAGCTGGTCTGTGATAATATAATAGAGACATAGAGACAGTAGATCTAGCTGGTTTGTCATATTATAATAGACCAGCAAGATCTACTGTCTCTATTATAATATGACAAACCAGCAAGATCTACTGTCTCTATCATATTATAATATGACAAACCAGCAAGATCTACTGTCTCTATCATATTATAATAGAGATAGTAGATCTAGCTGGTCTGTCATAATATAATAGAGACAGTATATCTAGCTGATCTGTCATAATATAATAGAGACAGTAGATCGAGCGTGTTCGTCATAATATAATTGAGACAGTAGATCTAGCTGTTCTGTCATAATATAATAGAGACATTAGATCTAGCTGGTCTGTCATAATATAATAGAGACAGTAGATCATGCTGGTCTGTCATAGTATAATAGGGACAGTATACCTAGATGATCTGTTATAATATAATAGAGACAGTAGATCTACCTGGTCTGTAATAATATAATAGAGACAGTAGATCTGGCTGGTCTGTCATAATATAATAGAGAGAGTAGATCTAACTGGTCTGTCATAATATAATAGAGAGAGTAGATCTAACTGGTCTGTCATAATATAATAGAGACATTAGATCTAGCTGGTCTGTCATAATATAATAGAGACAGTAGATCTAGCTGGTCTGGCATTATATAATAGAGACAGTAGATCTAGCTGGTCTGTCATAATATAACAGAGACATAGAGACAGTAGATCTAGCTGGTTTGTCATATTATAATAGAGATAGTAGATCTGGCTGGTCTGTCATAATATAATAGAGACACTAGATCTAGCTGGTCTGTCATAAAAGAATAGAGATAGTAGATCTAACTGGTCTGTCATAATATAATAGAGACATTAGATCTAGCTGGTCTGTCATAATATAATAGAGACATTAGATCTAGCTGGTCTGTCATAATATAAAAGATACATTAGATCTAGCTGGTCTGTCAAAATATAATAGACACAGTAGATCAAGCTAGTCTGTCATAATATAAAAGATACATTAGATCTAGCTGGTATGTCAAAATATACTGGAGACAGTAAATCTTGCTGGTCTTTCGTAATATAATAGAGATGGTAGATCTCGCTGGTCTGTCATAATATAATAGAGATGGTAGATCTCGCTGGTCTGTCATAATATAATAGAGACAGTAGATCTACCTGGTCTGTCATAATATAATAGAGACAGTAGATCTACCTGGTCTGTCATAATATAATAGAGACAGTAGATCTAGCTGGTCTGTCATAATATAATAGAAACAGTAGATCTAGCTGGTCTGTCATAATATAATAGAGACAGTAGATCTAGCTGGTCTGTCATAATGTATAAGATACAGAAGATCTAGCTGGTCAGTCATAATATAATAGAGACAGTAGATCAGGCTTGTCTGTCATATTATAATAGAGACAGTAGATCTAACTGGTCTGTCATAATATAATAGAGATAGTAGATCTCGCTGGTCTGTCATAATATAATAGACACAGTAGATCTAGCTGGTCTGGCATAATATAATAGAGACCGTAGATCTAGCTGGTCTGTAGTATTATAATAGAGACATTATATCTAGCTGGTCTGTCATAAAATAATAGAGACAGTAGATCTAGCTGGTCTGTCATAATATAATAGAGAGAGTAGATCTAACTGGTCTGTCATAATATAATAGAGATAGTAGATCTCGCTGGTCTGTCATAATATAATAGACACAGTAGATCTAGCTGGTCTGGCATAATAAAATAGAGAGAGTAGATCTAACTGGTCTGTCATAATATAATAGAGAGAGTAGATCTAGCTGGTCTGTCATAATATAATAGAGACATTAGATCTAGCTAGTCTGTCATAATATAATAGAGACAGTAGATCTAGCTGGTCTGGCATAATATAATAGAGACAGTAGATCTAGCTGGTCTGTCATAATATAACAGAGACATAGAGACAGTAGATCTAGCTGGTTTGTCATAATATAATAGAGACACTAGATCTAGCTGGTCTGTCATAATATAATAGAGACATTATATCTAGCTGATCTGTCATAATATAATAGAGACAGTAGATCTAGCTGGTCTGTCATAATATAATAGAGACAATAGATCTGGCTGGTCTATCATACTATAATAGAGACAGTAGATCTAGGTGGTCTGACATAAAATAATAGAGACGGTAGATCTAGCTGTTCTGTCATAAAATAATAGAGACAGTAGATCTAGCTGATCTGTCATAATATAATAGATACAGTCAATCTAGCTGGTCTGTCACAATATAATAGAGACTGTAGATCTAGCTGTTCTGTCATAATATAATAGAGAGAGTAGATCTAACTGGTCTGTCATAATATAATAGAGAGAGTAGATCTAACTGGTCTGTCATAATATAATAGAGACTTTAGATCTAGCTGGTCTGTCATAATATAATAGAGAAAGTAGATCCAGCTGGTCTGGCATAAAATAGAGACAGTAGATCTAGCTGGTCTGGCATAATATAATAGAGAGAGTAGATCTAACTGGTCTGTCATAATATAATAGAGAGAGTAGATCTAACTGGTCTGTCATAATATAATAGAGACATTAGATCTAGCTGGTCTGTCATAATATAATAGAGACATTAGATCTAGCTGGTCTGTCATAATATAATAGAGACAGTAGATCTAACTGGTCTGTCATAATATAATAGAGACATTAGATCTAGCTGGTCTGTCATAATATAATAGAGACATTAGATCTAGCTGGTCTGGCATAATATCATAGAGAGAGTAGATCTAACTGGTCTTTCACAATATAATAGAGACAGTAGATCTAGCTGGTCTGGCATAAAATAGAGACAGTAGATCTCGCTGGTCTGTCATAATATAATAGAGACAGTCGATCTAGCTGGTCTGTGATAATATAATAGAGACATAGAGACAGTAGATCTAACTGGTTTGTCATATTATAATAGACCAGCAAGATCTACTGTCTCTATTATAATATGACAAACCAGCAAGATCTACTGTCTCTATCATATTATAATAGAGATAGTAGATCTAGCTGGTCTGTCATAATATAATAGAGACAGTATATCTAGCTGATCTGTCATAATATAATAGAGACAGTAGATCGAGCGTGTTTGTCATAATATAATTGAGACAGTAGATCTAGCTGTTCTGTCATAATATAATAGAGACATTAGATCTAGCTGGTCTGTCATAATATAATAGAGACAGTAGATCATGCTGGTCTGTCATAGTATAATAGAGACAGTATACCTAGCTGATCTGTTATAATATAATAGAGACAGTAGATCTACCTGGTCTGTAATAATATAATAGAGACAGTAGATCATGCTGGTCTGTCATATTATAATAGAGACAGTAGATCATGCTGGTCTGTGATAGTATAATAGGGACAGTATACCTAGCTTATCTGTTATAATATAATAGAGACAGTAGATCTACCTGGTCTGTAATAATATAATAGAGACAGTAGATCTGGCTGGTCTGTCATAATATAATAGAGAGAGTAGATCTAACTGGTCTGTCATAATATAATAGAGAGAGTAGATCTAACTGGTCTGTCATAATATAATAGAGACATTAGATCTAGCTGGTCTGTCATAATATCTAGCTGGTCTGGTATTATATAATAGAGACAGTAGATCTAGCTGGTCTGTCATAATATAACAGAGACATAGAGACAGTAGATCTAGCTGGTTTGTCATATTATAATAGAGATAGTAGATCTGGCTGGTCTGTCATAATATAATAGAGACACTAGATCTAGCTGGTCTGTCATAATATAATAGAGACAATAGATCTGGCTGGTCTATCATACTATAATAGAGACAGTAGATCTAGGTGGTCTGACATAAAATAATAGAGACGGTAGATCTAGCTGTTCTGTCATAAAATAATAGAGACAGTAGATCTAGCTGATCTGTCATAATATAATAGATACAGTCAATCTAGCTGGTCTGTCACAATATAATAGAGACAGTAGATCTAGCTGTTCTGTCATAATATAATAGAGAGAGTAGATCTAACTGGTCTGTCATAATATAATAGAGAGAGTAGATCTAACTGGTCTGTCATAATATAATAGAGACTTTAGATCTAGCTGGTCTGTCATAATATAATAGAGACAGTAGATCCAGCTGGTCTGGCATAAAATAGAGACAGTAGATCTAGCTGGTCTGGCATAATATAATAGAGAGAGTAGATCTAACTGGTCTGTCATAATATAATAGAGACATTAGATCTAGCTGGTCTGTCATAATATAATAGAGACATTAGATCTAGCTGGTCTGTCATAATATAATAGAGACAGTAGATCTAACTGGTCTGTCATAATATAATAGAGACATTAGATCTAGCTGGTCTGTCATAATATAATAGAGACAGTAGATCTAGCTGGTCTGGCATAAAATAGAGACATTAGATCTAGCTGGTCTGGCATAATATAATAGAGAGAGTAGATCTAACTGGTCTTTCACAATATAATAGAGACAGTAGATCTAGCTGGTCTGGCATAAAATAGAGACAGTAGATCTCGCTGGTCTGTCATAATATAATAGAGACAATCGATCTAGCTGGTCTGTGATAATATAATAGAGACATAGAGACAGTAGATCTAGCTGGTTTGTTATATTATAATGGACCAGCAAGATCTACTGTCTCTATTATAATATGACAAACCAGCAAGATCTACTGTCTCTATTATAATATGACAAACCAGCAAGATCTACTGTCTCTATCATATTATAATAGAGATAGTAGATCTAGCTGGTCTGTCATAATATAATAGAGACAGTATATCTAGCTGATCTGTCATAATATAATAGAGACAGTAGATCGAGCGTGTTCGTCATAATATAATTGAGACAGTAGATCTAGCTGTTCTGTCATAATATAATAGAGACATTAGATCTAGCTGGTCTGTCATAATATAATAGAGACAGTAGATCATGCTGGTCTGTCATAGTATAATAGGGACAGTATACCTAGATGATCTGTTATAATATAATAGAGACAGTAGATCTACCTGGTCTGTAATAATATAATAGAGACAGTAGATCTGGCTGGTCTGTCATAATATAATAGAGAGAGTAGATCTAACTGGTCTGTCATAATATAATAGAGAGAGTAGATCTAACTGGTCTGTCATAATATAATAGAGACATTAGATCTAGCTGGTCTGTCATAATATAATAGAGACAGTAGATCTAGCTGGTCTGGCATTATATAATAGAGACAGTAGATCTAGCTGGTCTGTCATAATATAACAGAGACATAGAGACAGTAGATCTAGCTGGTTTGTCATATTATAATAGAGATAGTAGATCTGGCTGGTCTGTCATAATATAATAGAGACACTAGATCTAGCTGGTCTGTCATAAAAGAATAGAGATAGTAGATCTAACTGGTCTGTCATAATATAATAGAGACATTAGATCTAGCTGGTCTGTCATAATATAATAGAGACAGTAGATCTAGCTGGTCTGGCATAATATAATAGAGAGAGTAGATCTAACTGGTCTGTCATAATATAATAGAGACATTAGATCTAGCTGGTCTGTCATAATATAATAGAGACAGTAGATCTAGCTGGTCTGGCATTATATAATAGAGACAGTAGATCTAGCTGGTCTGTCATAATATAACAGAGACATAGAGACAGTAGATCTAGCTGGTTTGTCATATTATAATAGAGATAGTAGATCTGGCTGGTCTGTCATAATATAATAGAGACACTAGATCTAGCTGGTCTGTCATAAAAGAATAGAGATAGTAGATCTAACTGGTCTGTCATAATATAATAGAGACATTAGATCTAGCTGGTCTGTCATAATATAATAGAGACAGTAGATCTAGCTGGTCTGGCATAATATAATAGAGAGTAGATCTAGCTGGTCTAGCATAATATAATAGAGAGAGTAGATCTAACTGGTCTGTCATAATATAATAGAGCCATTAGATCTAGCTGGTCTGTCATAATATAATAGAGACATTAGATCTAGATGGTCTGTCATAATATAATAGAGACAGTAGATCTAACTGGTCTGTCATTATTTAATAGAGACATTAGATCTAGCTGGTCTGTCATAATATAATAGAGACAGTAGATCTAGCTGGTCTTTCACAATATAATAGAGAGAGTAGATCTAACTGGTATTTCACAATATAATAGAGACAGTAGATCTAGCTGGTCTGGCATAAAATAGAGACAGTAGATCTCGCTGGTCTGTCATAATATAATAGAGACAGTCGATCTAGCTGGTCTGTGATAATATAATAGAGACATAGAGACAGTAGATCTAGCTGGTTTGTCATATTATAATAGACCAGCAAGATCTACTGTCTCTATTATAATATGACAAACCAGCAAGATCTACTGCCTCTATCATATTATAATAGAGATAGTAGATCTAGCTGGTCTGTCATAATATAATAGAGACAGTATATCTAGCTGATCTGTCATAATATAATAGAGACAGTAGATCGAGCGTGTTTGTCATAATATAATTGAGACAGTAGATCTAGCTGTTCTGTCATAATATAATAGAGACATTAGATCTAGCTGGTCTGTCATAATATAATAGAGACAGTAGATCATGCTGGTCTGTCATAGTATAATAGAGACAGTATACCTAGCTGATCTGTTATAATATAATAGAGACAGTAGATCTACCTGGTCTGTAATAATATAATAGAGACAGTAGATCATGCTGGTCTGTCATATTATAATAGAGACAGTAGATCATGCTGGTCTGTCATAGTATAATAGGGACAGTATACCTAGCTTATCTGTTATAATATAATAGAGACAGTAGATCTACCTGGTCTGTAATAATATAATAGAGACAGTAGATCTGGCTGGTCTGTCATAATATAATAGAGAGAGTAGATCTAACTGGTCTGTCATAATATAATAGAGAGAGTAGATCTAACTGGTCTGTCATAATATAATAGAGACATTAGATCTAGCTGGTCTGTCATAATATCTAGCTGGTCTGGCATTATATAATAGAGACAGTAGATCTAGCTGGTCTGTCATAATATAACAGAGACATAGAGACAGTAGATCTAGCTGGTTTGTCATATTATAATAGAGATAGTAGATCTGGCTGGTCTGTCATAATATAATAGAGACACTAGATCTAGCTGGTCTGTCATAATATAATAGAGACAATAGATCTGGCTGGTCTATCATACTATAATAGAGACAGTAGATCTAGGTGGTCTGACATAAAATAATAGAGACGGTAGATCTAGCTGTTCTGTCATAAAATAATAGAGACAGTAGATCTAGCTGATCTGTCATAATATAATAGATACAGTCAATCTAGCTGGTCTGTCACAATATAATAGAGACAGTAGATCTAGCTGTTCTGTCATAATATAATAGAGAGAGTAGATCTAACTGGTCTGTCATAATATAATAGAGAGAGTAGATCTAACTGGTCTGTCATAATATAATAGAGACTTTAGATCTAGCTGGTCTGTCATAATATAATAGAGACAGTAGATCCAGCTGGTCTGGCATAAAATAGAGACAGTAGATCTAGCTGGTCTGGCATAATATAATAGAGAGAGAGAGTAGATCTAACTGGTCTGTCATAATATAATAGAGACATTAGATCTAGCTGGTCTGTCATAATATAATAGAGACATTAGATCTAGCTGGTCTGTCATAATATAATAGAGACAGTAGATCTAACTGGTCTGTAATAATATAATAGAGACAGTAGATCTGGCTGGTCTGTCATAATATAATAGAGAGAGTAGATCTAACTGGTCTGTCATAATATAATAGAGAGAGTAGATCTAACTGGTCTGTCATAATATAATAGAGACATTAGATCTAGCTGGTCTGTCATAATATAATAGAGACAGTAGATCTAGCTGGTCTGGCATTATATAATAGAGACAGTAGATCTAGCTGGTCTGTCATAATATAACAGAGACATAGAGACAGTAGATCTAGCTGGTTTGTCATATTATAATAGAGATAGTAGATCTGGCTGGTCTGTCATAATATAATAGAGACACTAGATCTAGCTGGTCTGTCATAAAAGAATAGAGATAGTAGATCTAACTGGTCTGTCATAATATAATAGAGACATTAGATCTAGCTGGTCTGTCATAATATAATAGAGACAGTAGATCTAGCTGGTCTGGCATAATATAATAGAGAGAGTAGATCTAACTGGTCTGTCATAATATAATAGAGAGAGTAGATCTAACTGGTCTGTCATAATATAATAGAGACTTTAGATCTAGCTGGTCTGTCATAATATAATAGAGAAAGTAGATCCAGCTGGTCTGGCATAAAATAGAGACAGTAGATCTAGCTGGTCTGGCATAATATAATAGAGAGTAGATCTAACTGGTCTGTCATAATATAATAGAGACATTAGATCTAGCTGGTCTGTCATAATATAATAGAGACATTAGATCTAGCTGGTCTGTCATAATATAATAGAGACAGTAGATCTAACTGGTCTGTCATAATATAATAGAGACATTAGATCTAGCTGGTCTGTCATAATATAATAGAGACATTAGATCTAGCTGGTCTGGCATAATATCATAGAGAGAGTAGATCTAACTGGTCTTTCACAATATAATAGAGACAGTAGATCTAGCTGGTCTGGCATAAAATAGAGACAGTAGATCTCGCTGGTCTGTCATAATATAATAGAGACAGTCGATCTAGCTGGTCTGTGATAATATAATAGAGACATAGAGACAGTAGATCTAACTGGTTTGTCATATTATAATAGACCAGCAAGATCTACTGTCTCTATTATAATATGACAAACCAGCAAGATCTACTGCCTCTATCATATTATAATAGAGATAGTAGATCTAGCTGGTCTGTCATAATATAATAGAGACAGTATATCTAGCTGATCTGTCATAATATAATAGAGACAGTAGATCGAGCGTGTTTGTCATAATATAATGAGACAGTAGATCTAGCTGTTCTGTCATAATATAATAGAGACATTAGATCTAGCTGGTCTGTCATAATATAATAGAGACAGTAGATCATGCTGGTCTGTCATAGTATAATAGAGACAGTATACCTAGCTGATCTGTTATAATATAATAGAGACAGTAGATCTACCTGGTCTGTAATAATATAATAGAGACAGTAGATCATGCTGGTCTGTCATATTATAATAGAGACAGTAGATCATGCTGGTCTGTCATAGTATAATAGGGACAGTATACCTAGCTTATCTGTTATAATATAATAGAGACAGTAGATCTACCTGGTCTGTAATAATATAATAGAGACAGTAGATCTGGCTGGTCTGTCATAATATAATAGAGAGAGTAGATCTAACTGGTCTGTCATAATATAATAGAGAGAGTAGATCTAACTGGTCTGTCATAATATAATAGAGACATTAGATCTAGCTGGTCTGTCATAATATCTAGCTGGTCTGGCATTATATAATAGAGACAGTAGATCTAGCTGGTCTGTCATAATATAACAGAGACATAGAGACAGTAGATCTAGCTGGTTTGTCATATTATAATAGAGATAGTAGATCTGGCTGGTCTGTCATAATATAATAGAGACACTAGATCTAGCTGGTCTGTCATAATATAATAGAGACAATAGATCTGGCTGGTCTATCATACTATAATAGAGACAGTAGATCTAGGTGGTCTGACATAAAATAATAGAGACGGTAGATCTAGCTGTTCTGTCATAAAATAATAGAGACAGTAGATCTAGCTGATCTGTCATAATATAATAGATACAGTCAATCTAGCTGGTCTGTCACAATATAATAGAGACAGTAGATCTAGCTGTTCTGTCATAATATAATAGAGAGAGTAGATCTAACTGGTCTGTCATAATATAATAGAGAGAGTAGATCTAACTGGTCTGTCATAATATAATAGAGACTTTAGATCTAGCTGGTCTGTCATAATATAATAGAGACAGTAGATCCAGCTGGTCTGGCATAAAATAGAGACAGTAGATCTAGCTGGTCTGGCATAATATAATAGAGAGAGAGTAGATCTAACTGGTCTGTCATAATATAATAGAGACATTAGATCTAGCTGGTCTGTCATAATATAATAGAGACATTAGATCTAGCTGGTCTGTCATAATATAATAGAGACAGTAGATCTAACTGGTCTGTCATAATATAATAGAGACATTAGATCTAGCTGGTCTGTCATAATATAATAGTGACAGTAGATCTAGCTGGTCTGGCATAAAATAGAGACATTAGATCTAGCTGGTCTGGCATAATATAATAGAGAGAGTAGATCTAACTGGTCTTTCACAATATAATAGAGACAGTAGATCTAGCTGGTCTGGCATAAAATAGAGACAGTAGATCTCGCTGGTCTGTCATAATATAATAGAGACAATCGATCTAGCTGGTCTGTGATAATATAATAGAGACATAGAGACAGTAGATCTAGCTGGTTTGTCATATTATAATAGACCAGCAAGATCTACTGTCTCTATTATAATATGACAAACCAGCAAGATCTACTGTCTCTATTATAATACGACAAACCAGCAAGATCTACTGTCTCTATCATATTATAATAGAGATAGTAGATCTAGCTGGTCTGTCATAATATAATAGAGACAGTATATCTAGCTGATCTGTCATAATATAATAGAGACAGTAGATCGAGCGTGTTCGTCATAATATAATTGAGACAGTAGATCTAGCTGTTCTGTCATAATATAATAGAGACATTAGATCTAGCTGGTCTGTCATAATATAATAGAGACAGTAGATCATGCTGGTCTGTCATAGTATAATAGGGACAGTATACCTAGATGATCTGTTATAATATAATAGAGACAGTAGATCTACCTGGTCTGTAATAATATAATAGAGACAGTAGATCTGGCTGGTCTGTCATAATATAATAGAGAGAGTAGATCTAACTGGTCTGTCATAATATAATAGAGAGAGTAGATCTAACTGGTCTGTCATAATATAATAGAGACATTAGATCTAGCTGGTCTGTCATAATATAATAGAGACAGTAGATCTAGCTGGTCTGGCATTATATAATAGAGACAGTAGATCTAGCTGGTCTGTCATAATATAACAGAGACATAGAGACAGTAGATCTAGCTGGTTTGTCATATTATAATAGAGATAGTAGATCTGGCTGGTCTGTCATAATATAATAGAGACACTAGAACTAGCTGGTCTGTCATAATATAATAGAGACAGTATATCTAGCTGATCTGTCATAATATAATAGAGACAGTAGATCTAGCTGGTCTGTCATAATATAATAGAGACAATAGATCTGGCTGGTCTATCATACTATAATAGAGACAGTAGATCTAGGTGGTCTGACATAAAATAATAGAGACAGTAGATCTAGCTGTTCTGTCATAAAAGAATAGAGATAGTAGATCTAACTGCTCTGTCATAATATAATAGAGACATTAGATCTAGCTGGTCTGTCATAATATAATAGAGACAGTAGATCTAGCTGGTCTGGCATAAAATAGAGACATTAGATCTAGCTGGTCTGGCATAATATAATAGAGAGAGTAGATCTAACTGGTCTTTCACAATATAATAGAGACAGTAGATCTAGCTGGTCTGGCATAAAATAGAGACAGTAGATCTCGCTGGTCTGTCATAATATAATAGAGACAGTAGATCTAGCTGGTCTGGCATAAAATAGAGACAGTATATCTAGCTGGTCTGTCATAAAATAATAGAGACAGTAGATCTAGCTGGTCTGTCATAATATAATAGAGAGAGTAGATCTAGCTGGTCTGTAGTATTATAATAGAGACAGTATATCTAGCTGGTCTGTCATAAAATAATAGAGACATTAGATCTAGCTGGTCTGTCATAATATAATAGAGACAGTAGATCATGCTGGTCTGTCATAGTATAATAGAGACAGTATACCTAGCTGATCTGTTATAATATAATAGAGATAGTAGATCTCACTGGTCTGTAATAATATAATAGAGACAGTAGATCATGCTGGTCTGTCATATTATAATAGAGACAGTAGATCATGCTGGTCTGTCATAGTATAATAGGGACAGTATACCTAGCTTATCTGTTATAATATAATAGAGACAGTAGATCTACCTGGTCTGTAATAATATAATAGAGACAGTAGATCTGGCTGGTCTGTCATAATATAATAGAGAGAGTAGATCTAACTGGTCTGTCATAATATAATAGAGAGAGTAGATCTAACTGGTCTGTCATAATATAATAGAGACATTAGATCTAGCTGGTCTGTCATAATATCTAGCTGGTCTGGCATTATATAATAGAGACAGTAGATCTAGCTGGTCTGTCATAATATAACAGAGACATAGAGACAGTAGATCTAGCTGGTTTGTCATATTATAATAGAGATAGTAGATCTGGCTGGTCTGTCATAATATAATAGAGACACTAGATCTAGCTGGTCTGTCATAATATAATAGAGACAATAGATCTGGCTGGTCTATCATACTATAGTAGAGACAGTAGATCTAGGTGGTCTGACATAAAATAATAGAGACGGTAGATCTAGCTGTTCTGTCATAAAATAATAGAGACAGTAGATCTAGCTGATCTGTCATAATATAATAGATACAGTCAATCTAGCTGGTCTGTCACAATATAATAGAGACAGTAGATCTAGCTGTTCTGTCATAATATAATAGAGAGTAGATCTAACTGGTCTGTCATAATATAATAGAGAGTAGATCTAACTGGTCTGTCATAATATAATAGAGACTTTAGATCTAGCTGGTCTGTCATAATATAATAGAGACAGTAGATCCAGCTGGTCTGGCATAAAATAGAGACAGTAGATCTAGCTGGTCTGGCATAATATAATAGAGAGAGAGTAGATCTAACTGGTCTGTCATAATATAATAGAGACATTAGATCTAGCTGGTCTGTCATAATATAATAGAGACATTAGATCTAGCTGGTCTGTCATAATATAATAGAGACAGTAGATCTAACTGGTCTGTCATAATATAATAGAGACATTAGATCTAGCTGGTCTGTCATAATATAATAGTGACAGTAGATCTAGCTGGTCTGGCATAAAATAGAGACATTAGATCTAGCTGGTCTGGCATAATATAATAGAGAGAGTAGATCTAACTGGTCTTTCACAATATAATAGAGACAGTAGATCTAGCTGGTCTGGCATAAAATAGAGACAGTAGATCTCGCTGGTCTGTCATAATATAATAGAGACAATCGATCTAGCTGGTCTGTGATAATATAATAGAGACATAGAGACAGTAGATCTAGCTGGTTTGTCATATTATAATAGACCAGCAAGATCTACTGTCTCTATTATAATATGACAAACCAGCAAGATCTACTGTCTCTATTATAATACGACAAACCAGCAAGATCTACTGTCTCTATCATATTATAATAGAGATAGTAGATCTAGCTGGTCTGTCATAATATAATAGAGACAGTATATCTAGCTGATCTGTCATAATATAATAGAGACAGTAGATCGAGCGTGTTTGTCATAATATAATTGAGACAGTAGATCTAGCTGTTCTGTCATAATATAATAGAGACATTAGATCTAGCTGGTCTGTCATAATATAATAGAGACAGTAGATCATGCTGGTCTGTCATAGTATAATAGGGACAGCATACCTAGCTGATCTGTTATAATATAATAGAGACAGTAGATCTACCTGGTCTGTAATAATATAATAGAGACAGTAGATCTGGCTGGTCTGTCATAATATAATAGAGAGAGTAGATCTAACTGGTCTGTCATAATATAATAGAGAGAGTAGATCTAACTGGTCTGTCATAATATAATAGAGACATTAGATCTAGCTGGTCTGTCATAATATAATAGAGACAGTAGATCTAGCTGGTCTGGCATTATATAATAGAGACAGTAGATCTAGCTGGTCTGTCATAATATAACAGAGACATAGAGACAGTAGATCTAGCTGGTTTGTCATATTATAATAGAGATAGTAGATCTGGCTGGTCTGTCATAATATAATAGAGACACTAGATCTAGCTGGTCTGTCATAATATAATAGAGACAGTATATCTAGCTGATCTGTCATAATATAATAGAGACAGTAGATCTAGCTGGTCTGTCATAATATAATAGAGACAATAGATCTGGCTGGTCTATCATACTATAATAGAGACAGTAGATCTAGGTGGTCTGACATAAAATAATAGAGACAGTAGATCTAGCTGTTCTGTCATAAAAGAATAGAGATAGTAGATCTAACTGGTCTGTCATAATATAATAGAGACATTAGATCTAGCTGGTCTGTCATAATATAATAGAGACAGTAGATCTAGCTGGTCTGGCATAAAATAGAGACATTAGATCTAGCTGGTCTGGCATAATATAATAGAGAGAGTAGATCTAACTGGTCTTTCACAATATAATAGAGACAGTAGATCTAGCTGGTCTGGCATAAAATAGAGACAGTAGATCTCGCTGGTCTGTCATAATATAATAGAGACAGTAGATCTAGCTGGTCTGGCATAAAATAGAGACAGTATATCTAGCTGGTCTGTCATAAAATAATAGAGACAGTAGATCTAGCTGGTCTGTCATAATATAATAGAGAGAGTAGATCTAGCTGGTCTGTAGTATTATAATAGAGACAGTATATCTAGCTGGTCTGTCATAAAATAATAGAGACAGTAGATCTAGCTGGTCTGTCATAATATAATAGAGAGAGTAGATCTAGCTGGTCTGTCATAATATAATAGAGAGAGTAGATCTCACTGGTCTGTCATAATATAATAGACACAGTAGATCTAGCTGGTCTGGCATAATATAATAGAGAGAGTAGATCTAACTGGTCTGTCATAATATAATAGAGAGAGTAGATCTAACTGGTCTGTCATAATATAATAGAGACAGTAGATCTAGCTGGTCTGGCATAATATAATAGAGACAGTAGATCTAGCTGGTCTGTCATAATATAACAGAGACATAGAGACAGTAGATCTAGCTGGTTTGTCATATTATAATAGAGATAGTAGATCTAGCTGGTCTGTCATAATATAATAGAGACACTAGATCTAGCTGGTCTGTCATAATATAATAGAGACATTAGATCTAGCTGGTCTGTCATAATATAATAGAGACAGTAGATCTAACTGGTCTGTCATAATATAATAGAGACAGTAGATCTAGCTGGTCTGTCATAATATAATAGAGACAGTAGATCTAGCTGGTCTGGCATAAAATAGAGACATTAGATCTAGCTGGTCTGGCATAATATAATAGAGAGAGTAGATCTAACTGGTCTTTCACAATATAATAGAGACAGTAGATCTAGCTGGTCTGGCATAAAATAGAGACAGTAGATCTCGCTGGTCTGTCATAATATAATAGAGACAATCGATCTAGCTGGTCTGTGATAATATAATAGAGACATAGAGACAGTAGATCTAGCTGGTTTGTCATATTATAATAGACCAGCAAGATCTACTGTCTCTATTATAATATGACAAACCAGCAAGATCTACTGTCTCTATCATATTATAATGGAGATAGTAGATCTAGCTGGTCTGTCATAATATAATAGAGACAGTATATCTAGCTGATCTGTCATAATATAATAGAGACAGTAGATCGAGCGTGTTTGTCATAATATAATTGAGACAGTAGATCTAGCTGTTCTGTCATAATATAATAGAGAGAGTAGATCTAACTGGTCTGTCATAATATAACAGAGACATTAGATCTAGCTGGTCTGTCATAATATAATAGAGACAGTAGATCTAGCTGGTCTGGCATTATATAATAGAGACAGTAGATCTAGCTGGTCTGTCATAATATAACAGAGACATAGAGACAGTAGATCTAGCTGGTTTGTCATAATATAACAGAGACATAGAGACAGTAGATCTAGCTGGTTTGTCATATTATAATAGAGATAGTAGATCTAGCTGGTCTGTCATAATATAATAGAGACACTAGATCTAGCTGGTCTGTCATAATATAATAGAGACAGTATATCTAGCTGGTCTGTCATAATATAATAGAGACAATAGATCTGGCTGGTCTATCATACTATAATAGAGACAGTAGATCTAGGTGGTCTGACATAAAATAATAGAGACAGTAGATCTAGCTGGTCTGGCATAAAATAGAGACAGTAGATCTAGCTGGTCTGGCATAATATAATAGAGAGAGTAGATATAACTGGTCTGTCAAAATATAATAGAGACAGTAGATCTAGCTGGTCTGGCATAAAATAGAGACATTAGATCTAGCTGGTCTGGCATAATATAATAGAGACAGTAGATCTAGCTGGTCTGGCATAAAATAGAGACAGTATATCTAGCTGGTCTGTCATAAAATAATAGAGACAGTAGATCTAGCTGGTCTGTCATAATATAATAGAGAGAGTAGATCTAGCTGGTCTGTAGTATTATAATAGAGACAGTATATCTAGCTGGTCTGTCATAAAATAATAGAGACAGTAGATCTAGCTGGTCTGTCATAATATAATAGAGAGAGTAGATCTAGCTGGTCTGTCATAATATAATAGAGAGAGTAGATCTAACTGGTCTGTCATAATATAATAGAGATAGTAGATCTCGCTGGTCTGTCATAATATAATAGACACAGTAGATCTAGCTGGTCTGGCATAATATAATAGAGAGAGTAGATCTAACTGGTCTGTCATAATATAATAGAGAGAGTAGATCTAACTGGTCTGTCATAATATAATAGAGACATTAGATCTAGCTGGTCTGTCATAATATAACAGAGACATAGAGACAGTAGATCGAGCGTGTTTGTCATAATATAATTGAGACAGTAGATCTAGCTGTTCTGTCATAATATAATAGAGACATTAGATCTAGCTGGTCTGTCATAATATAATAGAGACAGTAGATCATGCTGGTCTGTCATAGTATAATAGGGACAGCATACCTAGCTGATCTGTTATAATATAATAGAGACAGTAGATCTACCTGGTCTGTAATAATATAATAGAGACAGTAGATCTGGCTGGTCTGTCATAATATAATAGAGAGAGTAGATCTAACTGGTCTGTCATAATATAATAGAGAGAGTAGATCTAACTGGTCTGTCACAATATAATAGAGACAGTAGATCTAGCTGTTCTGTCATAATATAATAGAGACAGTAGATCTAGCTGGTCTGGCATTATATAATAGAGACAGTAGATCTAGCTGGTCTGTCATAATATAACAGAGACATAGAGACAGTAGACCTAGCTGGTTTGTCATATTATAATAGAGATAGTAGATCTGTCTGGTCTGTCATAATATAATAGAGACACTAGATCTAGCTGGTCTGTCATAATATAATAGAGACAGTATATCTAGCTGATCTGTCATAATATAATAGAGACAGTAGATCTAGCTGGTCTGTCATAATATAATAGAGACAATAGATCTGGCTGGTCTATCATACTATAATAGAGACAGTAGATCTAGGTGGTCTGACATAAAATAATAGAGACAGTAGATCTAGCTGTTCTGTCATAAAAGAATAGAGATAGTAGATCTAACTGGTCTGTCATAATATAATAGAGACATTAGATCTAGCTGGTCTGTCATAATATAATAGAGACAGTAGATCTAGCTGGTCTGGCATAAAATAGAGACATTAGATCTAGCTGGTCTGGCATAATATAATAGAGAGTAGATCTAACTGGTCTTTCACAATATAATAGAGACAGTAGATCTAGCTGGTCTGGCATAAAATAGAGACAGTAGATCTCGCTGGTCTGTCATAATATAATAGAGACAGTAGATCTAGCTGGTCTGGCATAAAATAGAGACAGTATATCTAGCTGGTCTGTCATAAAATAATAGAGACAGTAGATCTAGCTGGTCTGTCATAATATAATAGAGAGTAGATCTAGCTGGTCTGTAGTATTATAATAGAGACAGTATATCTAGCTGGTCTGTCATAAAATAATAGAGACAGCAGATCTAGCTGGTCTGTCATAATATAATAGAGAGATTAGATCTAGCTGGTCTGTCATAATATAATAGAGAGAGTAGATCTAACTGGTCTGTCATAATATAATAGAGATAGTAGATCTCGCTGGTCTGTCATAATATAATAGACACAGTAGATCTAGCTGGTCTGGCATAATATAATAGAGAGAGTAGATCTAACTGGTCTGTCATAATATAATAGAGAGAGTAGATCTAACTGGTCTGTCATAATATAATAGAGACAGTAGATCTAGCTGGTCTGGCATAATATAATAGAGACAGTAGATCTAGCTGGTCTGTCATAATATAACAGAGACATAGAGACAGTAGATCTAGCTGGTTTGTCATATTATAATAGAGATAGTAGATCTAGCTGGTCTGTCATAATATAATAGAGACACTAGATCTAGCTGGTCTGTCATAATATAATAGAGACAGTATATCTAGCTGATCTGTCATAATATAATAGAGACAGTAGATCTAGCTGGTCTGTCATAATATAATAGAGACAATAGATCTGGCTGGTCTATCATACTATAATAGAGACAGTAGATCTAGGTGGTCTGACATAAAATAATAGAGACGGTAGATCTAGCTGTTCTGTCATAAAATAATAGAGACAGTAGATCTAGCTGATCTGTCATAATATAATAGATACAGTCAATCTAGCTGGTCTGTCACAATATAATAGAGACAGTAGATCTAGCTGTTCTGTCATAATATAATAGAGAGAGTAGATCTAACTGGTCTGTCATAATATAATAGAGAGAGTAGATCTAACTGGTCTGTCATAATATAATAGAGACTTTAGATCTAGCTGGTCTGTCATAATATAATAGAGACAGTAGATCCAGCTGGTCTGGCATAAAATAGAGACAGTAGATCTAGCTGGTCTGGCATAATATAATAGAGAGAGTAGATATAACTGGTCTGTCATAATATAATAGAGACATAGAGACAGTAGATCTAGCTGGTCTGTCATATTATAATAGAGACAGTAGATCATGCTGGTCTGTCATATTATAATAGAGACAGTAGATCATGCTGGTCTGCCATAGTATAATAGGGACAGTATACCTAGCTGATCTGTTATAATATAATAGAGACAGTAGATCTACCTGGTCTGTAATAATATAATAGAGACAGTAGATCTGGCTGGTCTGTCATAATATAATAGAGACAGTAGATCTAGCTGGTCTGGCATTATATAATAGAGACAGTAGATCTAGCTGGTCTGTCATAATATAACAGAGACATAGAGACAGTAGATCTAGCTGGTTTGTCATATTATAATAGAGATAGTAGATCTAGCTGGTCTGTCATAATATAATAGAGAGAGTAGATCTAACTGGTCTGTCATAATATAATAGAGATAGTAGATCTCGCTGGTCTGTCATAATATAATAGACATAGTAGATCTAGCTGGTCTGGCATAATATAATAGAGAGTAGATCTAACTGGTCTGTCATAATATAATAGAGAGAGTAGATCTAACTGGTCTGTCATAATATAATAGAGACATTAGATCTAGCTGGTCTGGCATAATATAATAGAGACAGTAGATCTAGCTGGTCTGTCATAATATAACAGAGACATAGAGACAGTAGATCTAGCTGGTTTGTCATATTATAATAGAGATAGTAGATCTAGCTGGTCTGTCATAATATAATAGAGACACTAGATCTAGCTGGTCTGTCATAATATAATAGAGACAGTATATCTAGCTGATCTGTCATAATATAATAGAGACAGTAGATCTAGCTGGTCTGTCATAATATAATAGAGACAATAGATCTTGCTGGTCTATCATACTATAATAGAGACAGTAGATCTAGGTGGTCTGACATAAAATAATAGAGACGGTAGATCTAGCTGTTCTGTCATAAAATAATAGAGACAGTAGATCTAGCTGATCTGTCATAATATAATAGATACAGTCAATCTAGCTGGTCTGTCACAATATAATAGAGACAGTAGATCTAGCTGTTCTGTCATAATATAATAGAGAGAGTAGATCTAACTGGTCTGTCATAATATAATAGAGAGAGTAGATCTAACTGGTCTGTCATAATATAATAGAGACTTTAGATCTAGCTGGTCTGTCATAATATAATAGAGACAGTAGATCCAGCTGGTCTGGCATAAAATAGAGACAGTAGATCTAGCTGGTCTGGCATAATATAATAGAGAGAGTAGATATAACTGGTCTGTCGTAATATAATAGAGCGAGTAGATCTAACTGGTCTGTCATAATATAATAGAGACATTAGATCTAGCTGGTCTGTCATAATATAATAGAGACATTAGATCTAGCTGGTCTGTCATAATATAATAGAGTCAGTAGATCTAGCTGGTCTGTCATAATATAACAGAGACATAGAGACAGTAGATCTAGCTGGTTTGTCATATTATAATAGGGATAGTAGATCTAGCTGGTCTGTCATAATATAATAGAGACACTAGATCTAGCTGGTCTGTCATAATATAATAGAGACAGTATATCTAGCTGATCTGTCATAATATAATAGAGACAGTAGATCTAGCTGGTCTGTCATAATATAATAGAGACAATAGATCTTGCTGGTCTATCATACTATAATAGAGACAGTAGATCTAGGTGGTCTGACATAAAATAATAGAGACGGTAGATCTAGCTGTTCTGTCATAAAATAATAGAGACAGTAGATCTAGCTGATCTGTCATAATATAATAGATACAGTCAATCTAGCTGGTCTGTCACAATATAATAGAGACAGTAGATCTAGCTGTTCTGTCATAATATAATAGAGAGAGTAGATCTAACTGGTCTGTCATAATATAATAGAGAGAGTAGATCTAACTGGTCTGTCATAATATAATAGAGACAGTAGATCTAGCTGGTCTGTCATAATATAATAGAGACAGTAGATCCAGCTGGTCTGGCATAAAATAGAGACAGTATATCTAGCTGGTCTGGCATAATATAATAGAGAGAGTAGATATAACTGGTCTGTCATAATATAATAGAGCGAGTAGATCTAACTGGTCTGTCATAATATAATAGAGACATTAGATCTAGCTGGTCTGTCATAATATAATAGAGACATTAGATCTAGCTGGTCTGTCATAATATAATAGAGTCAGTAGATCTAACTGGTCTGTCATAATATAATAGAGACAGTAGATCTAACTGGTCTGTCATAATATAATAGAGACATTAGATCTAGCTGGTCTGTCATAATATAATAGAGACATTAGATCTAGCTGGTCTGGCATAATATAATAGAGAGAGTAGATCTAACTGGTCTTTCACAATATAATAGAGACAGTAGATCTAGCTGGTCTGGCATAAAATAGAGACAGTAGATCTCGCTGGTCTGTCATAATATAATAGAAACAGTCGATCTCGCTGGTCTGTGATAATATAATAGAGACAGTAGATCTAGCTGGTTTGTCATATTATAATAGACCAGCAAGATCTACTGTCTCTATTATAATATGAGAAACCAGCAAGATCTACTGTCTCTATCATATTATAATAGAGATAGTAGATCTAGCTGGTCTGTCATAATATAATAGAGACAGTATATCTAGCTGATCTGTCATAATATAATAGAGACAGTAGATCGAGCGTGTCTGTCATAATATAATAGAGACCGTAGATCTAGCTGGTCTGTAGTATTATAATAGAGACAGTATATCTAGCTGGTCTGTCATAAAATAATAGAGACAGTAGATCTAACTGGTCTGTCATAATATAATAGAGAGAGTAGATCTAACTGGTCTGTCATAATATAATAGAGACAGTAGATCTAGCTGGTCTGGCATAATATAATAGAGACAGTAGATCTAGCTGGTCTGTCATAATATAACAGAGACATAGAGACAGTAGATCTAGCTGGTTTGTCATATTATAATAGAGATAGTAGATCTAGCTGGTCTGTCATAATATAATAGAGACAGTAGATCTAGCTGGTCTGTCATAATATAATAGAGACAATAGATCTGGCTGGTCTATCATACTATAATAGAGACAGTAGATCTAGGTGGTCTGACATAAAAGAATAGAGACAGTAGATCTAGCTGATCTGTCATAATATAATAGATACAGTCAATCTAGCTGGTCTGTCACAAAAATCAAATCAAATCAAATCAAATTTTATTTGTCACATACACATGGTTAGCAGATGTTAAATGCGAGTGTAGCGAAATGCTTGTGCTTCTAGTTCCGACAATGCAGTGATAACCAACAAGTAATCTAACTAACAATTCCAAAACTACTGTCTTATACACAGTGTAAGGGGATAAGGAATATGTACATAAGGATATATGAATGAGTGATGGTACAGAGCAGCATACAGTAGATGGTATCGAGTACAGTATATACATATGAGATGAGTGTGTAGACAGAGTAAACAAGTGGCATAGTTAAAGTGGCTAGTGATACATGTGTTACATAAGGATGCAGTCGATGATGTAGAGTACAGTATATACATATGCATATGAGATGAATAATGTAGGGTAAGTAACATTATATAAGGTAGCATTGTTTAAAGTGGCTAGTGATATATTTACATAATTCCCATCAATTCCCATTATTAAAATGGCTGGAGTTGGGTCAGTGTCAATGACAGTGTGTTGGCAGCAGCCACTCACACTGTTAGTGGTGGCTGTTTAACAGTCTGATGGCCTTGAGATAGAAGCTGTTTTTCAGTCTCTCGGTCCCAGCTTTGATGCACCTGTACTGACCTCGCCTTCTGGATGATAGCGGGGTGAACAGGCAGTGGTTCGGGTGGTTGATGTCCTTGATGATCTTTATGGCCTTCCTGTAACAACGGGTGGTGTAGGTGTCCTGGAGGGCAGGTAGTTTGCCCCCGGTGATGCGTTGTGCAGTCCTCACTACCCTCTGGAGAGCCTTACGGTTGAGGGCGGAGCAGTTGCCGTACCAGGCGGTGATACAGCCCGCCAGGATGCTCTCGATTGTGCATCTGTAGAAGTTTGTGAGTGCTTTTGGTGACAAGCCGAATTTCTTCAGCCTCCTGAGGTTGAATAGGCGCTGCTGCGCCTTCTTCACGACGCTGTCAGTGTGAGTGGACCAATTCAGTTTGTCTGTGATGTGTATGCCGAGGAACTTAAAACTAGCTACCCTCTCCACTACTGTTCCATCGATGTGGATAGGGGTGTTCCCTCTGCTGTTTCCTGAAGTCCACAATCATCTCCTTAGTTTTGTTGACGTTGAGTGTGAGGTTATTTTCCTGACACCACACTCCGAGGGCCCTCACCTCCTCCCTGTAGGCCGTCTCGTCGTTGTTGGTAATCAAGCCTACCACTGTTGTGTCGTCCGCAAACTTGATGATTGAGTTGGAGGCGTGCGTGGCCACGCAGTCGTGGGTGAACAGGGAGTACAGGAGAGGGCTCAGAACGCACCCTTGTGGGGCCCCGTGTTGAGGATCAGCGGGGAGGAGATGTTGTTGCCTACCCTCACCACCTGGGGCGGCCCGTCAGGAAGTCCAGTACCCAGTTGCACAGGGCGGGGTCGAGACCCAGGGTCTCGAGCTTGATGACGAGCTTGGAGGGTACTATGGTGTTGAATGCCGAGCTGTAGTCGATGAACAGCATTCTCACATAGGTATTCCTCTTGTCCAGGTGGGTTAGGGCAGTGTGCAGTGTGGTTGAGATTGCATCGTCTGTGGACCTATTTGGGCGGTAAGCAAATTGGAGTGGGTCTAGGGTGTCAGGTAGGGTGGAGGTGATATGGTCCTTGACTAGTCTCTCAAAGCACTTCATGATGACGGAAGTGAGTGCTACGGGCGGTAGTCGTTTAGCTCAGTTACCTTAGTAGAGACAGAAGATCTAGCTGTTCTGTCATAATATAATAGAGAGAGTAGATCTAACTGGTCTGTCATAATATAATAGAGACAGTAGATCTAGCTGGTCTGTCATAGTATAATAGAGACAGTATACCTAGCTGATCTGTTATAATATAATAGAGACAGTCGATCTACCTGGTCTGTAATAATATAATAGAGACAGTAGATCATGCTGGTCTGTCATATTATAATAGAGACAGTAGATCATGCTGGTCTGTCATAGTATAATAGGGACAGTATACCTAGCTGATCTGTTATAATATAATAGAGACAGTAGATCTACCTGGTCTGTAATAATATAATAGAGACAGTAGATCTGGCTGGTCTGTCATAATATAATAGAGAGAGTAGATCTAACTGGTCTGTCATAATATAATAGAGAGAGTAGATCTAACCGGTCTGTCATAATATAATAGAGACATTAGATCTAGCTGGTCTGTCATAATATAATAGAGACAGTAGATCTAGCTGGTCTGGCATTATATAATAGAGACAGTAGATCTAGCTGGTCTGTCATAATATAACAGAGACATAGAGACAGTAGATCTAGCTGGTTTGTCATATTATAATAGAGATAGTAGATCATGCTGGTCTGTCATAGTATAATAGGGACAGTATACCTAGCTGATCTGTTATAATATAATAGAGACAGTAGATCTACCTGGTCTGTAATAATATAATAGAGACAGTAGATCTGGCTGGTCTGTCATAATATAATAGAGAGAGTAGATCTAACTGGTCTGTCATAATATAATAGAGAGAGTAGATCTAACCGGTCTGTCATAATATAATAGAGACATTAGATCTAGCTGGTCTGTCATAATATAATAGAGACAGTAGATCTAGCTGGTCTGGCATTATATAATAGAGACAGTAGATCTAGGTGGTCTGACATAAAATAATAGAGACAGTAGATTTAGCTGGTCTGTCATAATATAATAGAGACAGTAGATCTAGCTGGTCTGGCATTATATAATAGAGACAGTAGATCTAGGTGGTCTGACATAAAATAATAGAGACAGTAGATTTAGCTGTTCTGTCATAAAAGAATAGAGATAGTAGATCTCGCTGGTCTGTCATAATATAATAGAGACCGTAGATCTAGCTGGTCTGTAGTATTATAATAGAGACAGTATATCTAGCTGGTCTGTCATAAAATAATAGAGACAGTAGATCTAGCTGGTCTGTCATAATATAATAGAGAGAGTAGATCTAACTGGTCTGTCATAATATAATAGAGATAGTAGATCTCGCTGGTCTGTCATAATATAATAGACAGAGTAGATCTAGCTGGTCTGGCATAATATAATAGAGAGAGTAGATCTAACTGGTCTGTCATAATATAATAGAGAGAGTAGATCTAACTGGTCTGTCATAATATAATAGAGACATTAGATCTAGCTGGTCTGTCATAATATAATAGAGACAGTAGATCTAGCTGGTCTGGCATAATATAATAGAGACAGTAGATCTAGCTGGTCTGTCATAATATAACAGAGACATAGAGACAGTAGATCTAGCTGGTTTGTAATATTATAATAGAGATAGTAGATCTAGCTGGTTTGTCATAATATAATAGAGACAGTAGATCTAGCTGGTCTGTCATAATATAATAGAGACAATAGATCTGGCTGGTCTATCATACTATAATAGAGACAGTAGATCTAGGTGGTCTGACATAAAAGAATAGAGACAGTAGATCTAGCTGATCTGTCATAATATAATAGATACAGTCAATCTAGCTGGTCTGTCACAATATAATAGAGACAGTAGATCTAGCTGTTCTGTCATAATATAATAGAGAGAGTAGATCTAACTGGTCTGTCATAATATAATAGAGACAGTAGATCTAGCTGGTCTGTCATAATATAATAGAGACAGTAGATCCAGCTGGTCTGGCATAAAATAGAGACAGTAGATCTAGCTGGTCTGGCATAATATAATAGAGAGTAGATATAACTGGTCTGTCATAATATAATAGAGAGAGTAGATCTAACTGGTCTGTCATAATATAATAGAGACATTAGATCTAGCTGGTCTGTCATAATATAATAGAGACATTAGATCTAGCTGGTCTGTCATAATATAATAGAGACAGTAGATCTAACTGGTCTGTCATAATATAATAGAGACATTAGATCTAGCTGGTCTGTCATAATATAATAGAGACAGTAGATCTAGCTGGTCTGGCATAAAATAGAGACAGTAGATCTAGCTGGTCTGTCATAATATAATAGAGAGAGTAGATCTAACTGGTCTGTCATAATATAATAGAGAGAGTAGATCTAACTGGTCTGTCATAATATAATAGAGACATTATATCTAGCTGGTCTGTCATAATATAATAGAGACAGTAGATCTAGCTGGTCTGGCATTATATAATAGAGACAGTAGATCTAGCTGGTCTGTCATAATATAACAGAGACATAGAGACAGTAGATCTAGCTGGTTTGTCATATTATAATAGAGATAGTAGATCTAGCTGGTCTGTCATAATATAATAGAGACACTAGATCTAGCTGGTCTGTCATAATATAATAGAGACAGTATATCTAGCTGATCTGTCACAATATAATAGAGACAGTAGATCTAGCTGGTCTGTCATAATATAACAGAGACATAGAGACAGTAGATCTAGCTGGTTTGTAATATTATAATAGAGATAGTAGATCTAGCTGGTCTGTCATAATATAATAGAGACAGTAGATCTAGCTGGTCTGTCATAATATAATAGAGACAATAGATCTGGCTGGTCTATCATACTATAATAGAGACAGTAGATCTAGGTGGTCTGACATAAAAGAATAGAGACAGTAGATCTAGCTGATCTGTCATAATATAATAGATACAGTCAATCTAGCTGGTCTGTCACGATATAATAGAGACAGTAGATCTAGCTGTTCTGTCATAATATAATAGAGAGTAGATCTAACTGGTCTGTCATAATATAATAGAGAGAGTAGATCTAACTGGTCTGTCATAATATAATAGAGACTTTAGATCTAGCTGGTCTGTCATAATATAATAGAGACAGTAGATCCAGCTGGTCTGGCATAAAATAGAGACAGAAGATCTAGCTGGTCTGTCATAATATAATAGAGAGAGTAGATCTAACTGGTCTGTCATAATATAATAGAGACATTAGATCTAGCTGGTCTGTCATAATATAATAGAGACAGTAGATCTAGCTGGTCTGGCATTATATAATAGAGACAGTAGATCTAGCTGGTTTGTCATATTATAATAGAGATAGTAGATCTAGCTGGTCTGTCATAATATAATAGAGACACTAGATCTAGCTGGTCTGTCATAATATAATAGAGACAGTATATCTAGCTGATCTGTCACAATATAATAGAGACAGTAGATCTAGCTGGTCTGTCATAATATAACAGAGACATAGAGACAGTAGATCTAGCTGGTTTGTAATATTATAATAGAGATAGTAGATCTAGCTGGTCTGTCATAATATAATAGAGACAGTAGATCTAGCTGGTCTGTCATAATATAATAGAGACAATAGATCTGGCTGGTCTATCATACTATAATAGAGACAGTAGATCTAGGTGGTCTGACATAAAAGAATAGAGACAGTAGATCTAGCTGATCTGTCATAATATAATAGATACAGTCAATCTAGCTGGTCTGTCACGATATAATAGAGACAGTAGATCTAGCTGTTCTGTCATAATATAATAGAGAGAGTAGATCTAACTGGTCTGTCATAATATAATAGAGAGAGTAGATCTAACTGGTCTGTCATAATATAATAGAGACTTTAGATCTAGCTGGTCTGTCATAATATAATAGAGACAGTAGATCCAGCTGGTCTGGCATAAAATAGAGACAGAAGATCTAGCTGGTCTGGCATAATATAATAGAGAGAGTAGATATAACTGGTCTGTCATAATATAATAGAGACATTAGATCTAGCTGGTCTGTCATAATATAATAGAGACATTAGATCTAGCTGGTCTGTCATAATATAATAGAGACAGTAGATCTAACTGGTCTGTCATAATATAATAGAGACATTAGATCTAGCTGGTCTGTCATAATATAATAGAGACAGTAGATCTAGCTGGACTGGCATAAAATAGAGACAGTAGATCTAGCTGGTCTGTCATAATATAATAGAGAGTAGATCTAACTGGTCTGTCATAATATAATAGAGAGTAGATCTAACTGGTCTGTCATAATATAATAGAGACATTACATTTACATTTACATTTAAGTCATTTAGCAGACGCTCTTATCCAGAGCGACTTACATTAGATCTAGCTGGTCTGTCATAATATAATAGAGACAGTAGATCTAGCTGGTCTGGCATTATATAATAGAGACAGTAGATCTAACTGGTCTGTCATAATATAATAGAGATAGTAGATCTTGCTGGTCTGTCATATTATAATAGAGATAGTAGATCTAGCTGGTCTGTCATAATATAATAGAGACACTAGATCTAGCTGGTCTGTCATAATATAATAGAGACAGTATATCTAGCTGATCTGTCACAATATAATAGAGACAGTAGATCATGCTGGTCTGTCATAGTATAATAGGGACAGTATACCTAGCTGATCTGTCATAATATAATAGAGACAATAGATCTGGCTGGTCTATCATACTATAATAGAGACAGTAGATCTAGCTGGTCTGTCATAATATAATAGAGACAGTAGATCTAGCAGGTCTGTCATAATATAATAGAGACAATAGATCTGGCTGGTCTATCATACTATAATAGAGACAGTAGATCTAGCAGGTCTGTCATAATATAATAGAGACAATAGATCTGGCTGGTCTATCATACTATAATAGAGACAGTAGATCTAGCTGGTCTGTCATAATATAATAGAGAGAGTAGATCTAACTGGTCTGTCATAATATAATAGAGATAGTAGATCTTGCTGGTCTGTCATAATATAATAGACACATTAGATCTAGCTGGTCTGGCATAATATAATAGAGATAGTAGATCTTGCTGGTCTGTCATATAATAGACACAGTAGATCTAGCTGGTCTGGCATAATATAATAGAGAGAGTAGATCTAACTGGTCTGTCATAATATAATAGAGACATTAGATCTAGCTGGTCTGTCATAATATAATAGAGACAGTAGATCCAGCTGGTCTGGCATAAAATAGAGACAGAAGATCTAGCTGGTCTGGCATAATATAATAGAGAGTAGATATAACTGGTCTGTCATAATATAATAGAGACATTAGATCTAGCTGGTCTGTCATAATATAATAGAGACATTAGATCTAGCTGGTCTGTCATAATATAATAGAGACAGTAGATCTAACTGGTCTGTCATAATATAATAGAGACATTAGATCTAGCTGGTCTGTCATAATATAATAGAGACAGTAGATCTAGCTGGTCTGGCATAAAATAGAGACAGTAGATCTAGCTGGTCTGTCATAATATAATAGAGAGAGTAGATCTAACTGGTCTGTCATAATATAATAGAGAGTAGATCTAACTGGTCTGTCATAATATAATAGAGACATTAGATCTAGCTGGTCTGTCATAATATAATAGAGACAGTAGATCTAGCTGGTCTGGCATTATATAATAGAGACAGTAGATCTAGCTGGTCTGTCATAATATAACAGAGACATAGAGACAGTAGATCTAGCTGGTTTGTCATATTATAATAGAGATAGTAGATCTAGCTGGTCTGTCATAATATAATAGAGACACTAGATCTAGCTGGTCTGTCATAATATAATAGAGACAGTATATCTAGCTGATCTGTCACAATATAATAGAGACAGTAGATCTAGCTGGTCTGTCATAATATAACAGAGACATAGAGACAGTAGATCTAGCTGGTTTGTAATATTATAATAGAGATAGTAGATCTAGCTGGTCTGTCATAATATAATAGAGACAGTAGATCTAGCTGGTCTGTCATAATATAATAGAGACAATAGATCTGGCTGGTCTATCATACTATAATAGAGACAGTAGATCTAGGTGGTCTGACATAAAAGAATAGAGACAGTAGATCTAGCTGATCTGTCATAATATAATAGATACAGTCAATCTAGCTGGTCTGTCACGATATAATAGAGACAGTAGATCTAGCTGTTCTGTCATAATATAATAGAGAAGTAGATCTAACTGGTCTGTCATAATATAATAGAGAGTAGATCTAACTGGTCTGTCATAATATAATAGAGACTTTAGATCTAGCTGGTCTGTCATAATATAATAGAGACAGTAGATCCAGCTGGTCTGGCATAAAATAGAGACAGAAGATCTAGCTGGTCTGTCATAATATAATAGAGAGAGTAGATCTAACTGGTCTGTCATAATATAATAGAGACATTAGATCTAGCTGGTCTGTCATAATATAATAGAGACAGTAGATCTAGCTGGTCTGGCATTATATAATAGAGACAGTAGATCTAGCTGGTTTGTCATATTATAATAGAGATAGTAGATCTAGCTGGTCTGTCATAATATAATAGAGACACTAGATCTAGCTGGTCTGTCATAATATAATAGAGACAGTATATCTAGCTGATCTGTCACAATATAATAGAGACAGTAGATCTAGCTGGTCTGTCATAATATAACAGAGACATAGAGACAGTAGATCTAGCTGGTTTGTAATATTATAATAGAGATAGTAGATCTAGCTGGTCTGTCATAATATAATAGAGACAGTAGATCTAGCTGGTCTGTCATAATATAATAGAGACAATAGATCTGGCTGGTCTATCATACTATAATAGAGACAGTAGATCTAGGTGGTCTGACATAAAAGAATAGAGACAGTAGATCTAGCTGATCTGTCATAATATAATAGATACAGTCAATCTAGCTGGTCTGTCACAATATAATAGAGACAGTAGATCTAGCTGTTCTGTCATAATATAATAGAGAGAGTAGATCTAACTGGTCTGTCATAATATAATAGAGAGAGTAGATCTAACTGGTCTGTCTTAATATAATAGAGACTTTAGATCTAGCTGGTCTGTCATAATATAATAGAGACAGTAGATCCAGCTGGTCTGGCATAAAATAGAGACAGTAGATCTCGCTGGTCTGTCATAATATAATAGAGAGAGTAGATCTAACTGGTCTGTCATAATATAATAGAGACATTAGATCTAGCTGGTCTGTCATAATATAATAGAGACATTAGATCTAGCTGGTCTGTCATAATATAATAGAGACAGTAGATCTAACTGGTTTGTCATAATATAATAGAGACATTAGATCTAGCTGGTCTGTCATAATATAATAGAGACAGTAGATCTAGCTGGACTGGCATAAAATAGAGACAGTAGATCTAGCTGGTCTGGCATAATATAATAGAGAGAGTAGATATAACTGGTCTGTCATAATATAATAGAGAGAGTAGATCTAACTGGTCTGTCATAATATAATAGAGACATTAGATCTAGCTGGTCTGTCATAATATAATAGAGACAGTAGATCTAGCTGGTCTGGCATTATATAATAGAGACAGTAGATCTAGTTGGTCTGTCATAATATAACAGAGACATAGAGACAGTAGATCTAGCTGGTTTGTCATATTATAATAGAGATAGTAGATCTAGCTGGTCTGTCATAATATAATAGAGACACTAGATCTAGCTGGTCTGTCATAATATAATAGAGACAGTATATCTAGCTGATCTGTCACAATATAATAGAGACAGTAGATCATGCTGGTCTGTCATAGTATAATAGGGACAGTATACCTAGCTGATCTGTCATAATATAATAGAGACAATAGATCTGGCTGGTCTATCATACTATAATAGAGACAGTAGATCTAGCTGGTCTGTCATAATATAATAGAGACAGTAGATCTAGCTCTAATACAGTCAATCTAGATCTAATAGAGATAGTAGATCTAGATGGTCTGGCATAATATAATAGAGACAGTAGATCTAGCAGGTCTGTCATAATATAATAGAGACAATAGATCTGGCTGGTCTATCATACTATAATAGAGACAGTAGATCTAGCTGGTCTGTCATAATATAATAGAGAGAGTAGATCTAACTGGTCTGTCATAATATAATAGAGATAGTAGATCTTGCTGGTCTGTCATAATATAATAGACACAGTAGATCTAGCTGGTCTGGCATAATATAATAGAGATAGTAGATCTTGCTGGTCTGTCATATAATAGACACAGTAGATCTAGCTGGTCTGGCATAATATAATAGAGAGAGTAGATCTAACTGGTCTGTCATAATATAATAGAGACATTAGATCTAGCTGGTCTGTCATAATATAATAGAGACAGTAGATCCAGCTGGTCTGGCATAAAATAGAGACAGAAGATCTAGCTGGTCTGGCATAATATAATAGAGAGAGTAGATATAACTGGTCTGTCATAATATAATAGAGAGAGTAGATCTAACTGGTCTGTCATAATATAATAGAGACATTAGATCTAGCTGGTCTGTCATAATATAATAGAGACATTAGATCTAGCTGGTCTGTCATAATATAATAGAGACAGTAGATCTAACTGGTCTGTCATAATATAATAGAGACATTAGATCTAGCTGGTCTGTCATAATATAATAGAGACAGTAGATCTAGCTGGTCTGGCATAAAATAGAGACAGTAGATCTAGCTGGTCTGTCATAATATAATAGAGAGAGTAGATCTAACTGGTCTGTCATAATATAATAGAGAGTAGATCTAACTGGTCTGTCATAATATAATAGAGACATTAGATCTAGCTGGTCTGTCATAATATAATAGAGACAGTAGATCTAGCTGGTCTGGCATTATATAATAGAGACAGTAGATCTAGCTGGTCTGTCATAATATAACAGAGACATAGAGACAGTAGATCTAGCTGGTTTGTCATATTATAATAGAGATAGTAGATCTAGCTGGTCTGTCATAATATAATAGAGACACTAGATCTAGCTGGTCTGTCATAATATAATAGAGACAGTATATCTAGCTGATCTGTCACAATATAATAGAGACAGTAGATCATGCTGGTCTGTCATAGTATAATAGGGACAGTATACCTAGCTGATCTGTCATAATATAATAGAGACAATAGATCTGGCTGGTCTGTCATAATATAATTGAGACAGTAGATCTAGCTGTTCTGTCATAATATAATAGAGACAGTAGATCTAGCAGGTCTGTCATAATATAATAGAGACAGTAGATCTTGCTGGTCTGTCATAGTATAATAGAGACAGTAGATCTAGCAGGTCTGTCATAATATAATAGAGACAATAGATCTGGCTGGTCTATCATACTATAATAGAGACAGTAGATCTAGCTGGTCTGTCATAATATAATAGAGAGAGTAGATCTAACTGGTCTGTCATAATATAATAGAGATAGTAGATCTTGCTGGTCTGTCATAATATAATAGACACAGTAGATCTAGCTGGTCTGGCATAATATAATAGAGATAGTAGATCTTGCTGGTCTGTCATAATATAATAGACACAGTAGATCTAGCTGGTCTGGCATAATATAATAGATAGAGTAGATCTAACTGGTCTGTCATAATATAATAGAGACATTAGATCTAGCTGGTCTGTCATAATATAATAGAGACAGTAGATCTAGCTGGTCTGGCATAATATAATAGAGACAGTAGATCTAGCTGGTCTGTCATAATATAACAGAGACATAGAGACAGTAGATCTAGCTGGTTTGTCATATTATAATAGAGATAGTAGATCTAGCTGGTCTGTCATATTATAATAGAGACAGTAGATCTAGCTGGTCTGTCATAATATAATAGAGACACTCGATCTAGCTGGTCTGTCATAATATAATAGAGACAGTATATCTAGCTGATCTGTCATAATATAATAGAGACAGTAGATCTAGCAGGTCTGTCATAATATAATAGAGACAATAGATCTGGCTGGTCTATCATACTATAATAGAGACAGTAGATCTAGCTGGTCTGTCATAATATAATAGAGAGAGTAGATCTAACTGGTCTGTCATAATATAATAGAGATAGTAGATCTTGCTGGTCTGTCATAATATAATAGACACAGTAGATCTAGCTGGTCTGGCATAATATAATAGAGATAGTAGATCTTGCTGGTCTGTCATAATATAATAGACACAGTAGATCTAGCTGGTCTGGCATAATATAATAGAGAGAGTAGATCTAACTGGTCTGTCATAATATAATAGAGAGAGTAGATCTAACTGGTCTGTCATAATATAATAGAGACATTAGATCTAGCTGGTCTGTCATAATATAATAGAGACAGTAGATCTAGCTGGTCTGGCATAATATAATAGAGACAGTAGATCTAGCTGGTCTGTCATAATATAACACAGACATAGAGACAGTAGATCTAGCTGGTTTGTCATATTATAATAGAGATAGTAGATCTAGATGGTCTGTCATAATATAATAGAGACACTAGATCTAGCTGGTCTGTCATAATATAATAGAGACAGTATATCTAGCTGATCTGTCATAATATAATAGAGACAGTAGATCTAGCTGGTCTGTCATAATATAATAAAGACAATAGATCGGGCTGGTCTATCATGCTATAATAGAGACAGTAGATCTAGGTGGTCTGACATAAAAGAATAGAGACAGTAGATCTAGCTGATCTGTCATAATAGAATAGAGACAGTAGATCTAGCTGATCTGTCATAATATAATAGATACAGTCAATCTAGCTGGTCTGTCACAATATAATAGAGACAGTAGATCTAGCTGTTCTGTCATAATATAATAGAGACATTAGATCTAGCTGGTCTGTCATAATATAATAGAGACAGTAGATCATGCTGGTCTGTCATATTATAATAGAGACAGTAGATCATGCTGGTCTGTCATAGTATAATAGGGACAGTATACCTAGCTGATCTGTTATAATATAATAGAGACAGTAGATCTACCTGGTCTGTAATAATATAATAGAGACAGTAGATCTGGCTGGTCTGTCATAATATAATAGAGACAGTAGATCTAGCTGGTCTGGCATAATATAATAGAGACAGTAGATCTAGCTGGTCTGTCATAATATAACAGAGACATAGAGACAGTAGATCTAGCTGGTTTGTCATATTATAATAGAGACAGTAGATCTAGCTGCTCTGTCATAATATAATAGAGACACTCGATCTAGCTGGTCTGTCATAATATAATAGAGACAGTATATCTAGCTGATCTGTCATAATATAATAGAGACAGTAGATCTAGCAGGTCTGTCATAATATAATAGAGACAATAGATCTGGCTGGTCTATCATACTATAATAGAGACAGTAGATCTAGCTGGTCTGTCATAATATAATAGAGAGAGTAGATCTAACTGGTCTGTCATAATATAATAGAGATAGTAGATCTTGCTGGTCTGTCATAATATAATAGACACAGTAGATCTAGCTGGTCTGGCATAATATAATAGAGATAGTAGATCTAGCTGGTCTGTCATAATATAATAGACACAGTAGATCTAGCTGGTCTGGCATAATATAATAGAGAGAGTAGATCTAACTGGTCTGTCATAATATAATAGAGAGAGTAGATCTAACTGGTCTGTCATAATATAATTGAGACATTAGATCTAGCTGGTCTGTCATAATATAATAGAGACAGTAGATCTAGCTGGTCTGGCATAATATAATAGAGACAGTAGATCTAGCTGGTCTGTCATAATATAACACAGACATAGAGACAGTAGATCTAGCTGGTTTGTCATATTATAATAGAGATAGTAGATCTAGCTGGTCTGTCATAATATAATAGAGACACTATATCTAGCTGGTCTGTCATAATATAATAGAGACAGTATATCTAGCTGATCTGTCATAATATAATAGAGACAGTAGATCTAGCTGGTCTGTCATAATATAATAAAGACAATAGATCTGGCTGGTCTATCATGCTATAATAGAGACAGTAGATCTAGGTGGTCTGACATAAAATAATAGAGACGGTAGATCTAGCTGTTCTGTCATAAAAGAATAGAGACAGTAGATCTAGCTGATCTGTCATAATATAATAGATACAGTCAATCTAGCTGGTCTGTCACAATATAATAGAGACAGTAGATCTAGCTGTTCTGTCATAATATAATAGAGAGAGTAGATCTAACTGGTCTGTCATAATATAATAGAGAGTAGATCTAACTGGTCTGTCATAATATAATAGAGACTTTAGATCTAGCTGGTCTGTCATAATATAATAGAGAGTAGATCTAACTGGTCTGTCATAATATAATAGAGGCATTAGAACTAGCTGGTCTGTCATAATATAATAGAGATAGTAGATCTAGCTGGTCTGTCATAATATAATAGAGAGAGTAGATCTAACTGGTCTGTCATAATATAATAGAGACATTAGATCTAGCTGGTCTGTCATAATATAATAGAGACATTAGATCTAGCTGGTCTGTCATAATATAATAGAGACAGTAGATCTAACTGGTCTGTCATAATATAATAGAGACATTAGATCTAGCTGGTCTGTCATAATATAATAGAGAGAGTAGATCTAACTGGTCTGTCATAATATAATAGAGAGAGTAGATCTAATTGGTCTGGCATAAAATAGAGACAGTAGATCTAGCCGGTCTGGCATAACATAATAGATAGAGTAGATCTAACTGGTCTTTCACAATATAATAGAGACAGTAGATCTAGCTGGTCTGGCATAAAATAGAGACAGTAGATCTAGCTGGTCTGTCATAATATAATAGAGACAGTAGATCTAGCTGGTCTGTCATAATATAATAGAGACAGTATATCTAGCTGATCTGTCATAATATAATAGAGACAGTAGATCGAGCGTGTCTGTCATAATATAATTGAGACAGTAGATCTAGCTGTTCTGTCATAATATAATAGAGACATTAGATCTAGCTGGTCTGTCATAATATAATAGAGACAGTAGATCTAGCTGGTCTGTCATAGTATAATAGAGACAGTATACCTAGCTGATCTGTTATAATATAATAGAGACAGTAGATCTACCTGGTCTGTAATAATATAATAGAGACAGTAGATCATGCTGGTCTGTCATATTATAATAGAGACAGTAGATCATGCTGGTCTGTCATAGTATAATAGGGACAGTATACCTAGCTGATCTGTTATAATATAATAGAGACAGTAGATCTACCTGGTCTGTAATAATATAATAGAGACAGTAGATCTGGCTGGTCTGTCATAATATAATAGAGACAGTAGATCTAGCTGGTCTGGCATAATATAATAGAGACAGTAGATCTAGCTGGTCTGTCATAATATAACAGAGACATAGAGACAGTAGATCTAGCTGGTTTGTCATATTATAATAGAGACAGTAGATCTAGCTGCTCTGTCATAATATAATAGAGACACTCGATCTAGCTGGTCTGTCATAATATAATAGAGACAGTAGATCTAGCTGGTCTGTCATAATATAATAGAGACAATAGATCTGGCTGGTCTATCATACTATAATAGAGACAGTAGATCTAGCTGGTCTGTCATAATATAATAGAGAGTAGATCTAACTGGTCTGTCATAATATAATAGAGAGAGTAGATCTAACTGGTCTGTCATAATATAATAGAGACATTAGATCTAGCTGGTCTGTCATAATATAATAGAGACAGTAGATCTAGCTGGTCTGTCATAATATAACAGAGACATAGAGACAGTAGATCTAGCTGGTTTGTCATATTATAATAGAGACATTAGATCTAGCTGGTCTGTCATAATATAATAGAGACAGTAGATCTAACTGGTCTGTCATAATATAATAGAGACATTAGATCTAGCTGGTCTGTCATAATATAATAGAGACATTAGATCTAGCTGGTCTGTCATAATATAATAGAGACAGTAGATCTAACTGGTCTGTCATAATATAATAGAGACATTAGATCTAGCTGGTCTGTCATAATATAATAGAGAGAGTAGATCTAACTGGTCTGTCATAATATAATAGAGAGAGTAGATCTAATTGGTCTGGCATAAAATAGAGACAGTAGATCTAGCCGGTCTGGCATAATATAATAGATAGAGTAGATCTAACTGGTCTTTCACAATATAATAGAGACAGTATATCTAGCTGGTCTGGCATAAAATAGAGACAGTAGATCTCGCTGGTCTGTCATAATATAATAGAGACAGTCGATCTAGCTGGTCTGTCATAATATAATAGAGATAGTAGATCTTGCTGGTCTGTCATAATATAATAGACACAGTAGATCTAGCTGGTCTGGCATAATATAATTGAGACAGTAGATCTAGCTGTTCTGTCATAATATAATAGAGACATTAGATCTAGCTGGTCTGTCATAATATAATAGAGACAGTAGATCTAGCTGGTCTGTCATAGTATAATAGAGACAGTATACCTAGCTGATCTGTTATAATATAATAGAGACAGTAGATCTACCTGGTCTGTAATAATATAATAGAGACAGTAGATCATGCTGGTCTGTCATATTATAATAGAGACAGTAGATCATGCTGGTCTGTCATAGTATAATAGGGACAGTATACCTAGCAGATCTGTTATAATATAATAGAGACAGTAGATCTACCTGGTCTGTAATAATATAATAGAGACAGTAGATCTGGCTGGTCTGTCATAATATAATAGAGACAGTAGATCTAGCTGGTCTGGCATAATATAATAGAGACAGTAGATCTAGCTGGTCTGTCATAATATAACAGAGACATAGAGACAGTAGATCTAGCTGGTTTGTCATATTATAATAGAGACAGTAGATCTAGCTGCTCTGTCATAATATAATAGAGACACTCGATCTAGCTGGTCTGTCATAATATAATAGAGACAGTAGATCTAGCTGGTTTGTCATAATATAATAGAGACAGTAGATCTGGCTGGTCTATCATACTATAATAGAGACAGTAGATCTAGCTGGTCTGTCATAATATAATAGAGAGTAGATCTAACTGGTCTGTCATAATATAATAGAGTAGATCTAACTGGTCTGTCATAATATAATTGAGACATTAGATCTAGCTGGTCTGTCATAATATAATAGAGACAGTAGATCTAGCTGGTCTGGCATAATATAATAGAGACAGTAGATCTAGCTGGTCTGTCATAATATAACACAGACATAGAGACAGTAGATCTAGCTGGTTTGTCATATTATAATAGAGATAGTAGATCTAGCTGGTCTGTCATAATATAATAGAGACACTATATCTAGCTGGTCTGTCATAATATAATAGAGACAGTATATCTAGCTGATCTGTCATAATATAATAGAGACAGTAGATCTAGCTGGTCTGTCATAATATAATAAAGACAATAGATCTGGCTGGTCTATCATGCTATAATAGAGACAGTAGATCTAGGTGGTCTGACATAAAATAATAGAGACGGTAGATCTAGCTGTTCTGTCATAAAAGAATAGAGACAGTAGATCTAGCTGATCTGTCATAATATAATAGATACAGTCAATCTAGCTGGTCTGTCACAATATAATAGAGACAGTAGATCTAGCTGTTCTGTCATAATATAATAGAGAGAGTAGATCTAACTGGTCTGTCATAATATAATAGAGAGAGTAGATCTAACTGGTCTGTCATAATATAATAGAGACTTTAGATCTAGCTGGTCTGTCATAATATAATAGAGAGAGTAGATCTAACTGGTCTGTCATAATATAATAGAGACATTAGATCTAGCTGGTCTGTCATAATATAATAGAGACATTAGATCTAGCTGGTCTGTCATAATATAATAGAGACAGTAGATCTAACTGGTCTGTCATAATATAATAGAGACATTAGATCTAGCTGGTCTGTCATAATATAATAGAGAGAGTAGATCTAACTGGTCTGTCATAATATAATAGAGAGAGTAGATCTAATTGGTCTGGCATAAAATAGAGACAGTAGATCTAGCCGGTCTGGCATAATATAATAGATAGAGTAGATCTAACTGGTCTTTCACAATATAATAGAGACAGTAGATCTAGCTGGTCTGGCATAAAATAGAGACAGTAGATCTCGCTGGTCTGTCATAATATAATAGAGACAGTCGATCTAGCTGGTCTGTGATAATATAATAGAGACATAGAGACAGTAGATCTAGCTGGTCTGTCATAATATAATAGAGACAGTAGATCGAGCTGTTCTGTCATAATATAATAGAGACATTAGATCTAGCTGGTCTGTCATAATATAATAGAGACAGTAGATCTAGCTGGTCTGTCATAATATAATAGAGACTATAGATCTAGCTGGTCTGTCATAATATAATAGAGACAGTCGAACTAGCTGGTCTGTCATAATATAATAGATACAGTCGATCAAGCGGGTCTGTCATATTATAATAGAGGCATTAGAACTAGCTGGTCTGTCATAATATAATAGAGATAGTAGATCTAGCTGGTCTGTCATAATATAATAGAGACATGAGATCTAGCTAGTCTGTCATAATATAATAGAGACAGTAGATCTAGCTGGTCTGTCATAATATAATAGAGACAGTAGATCTACCTGGTCTGTCATAATATAATAGAGACAGTAGATCTACCTGGTCTGTCATAATATAATAGAGACAGTAGATCTAGCTGGTCTGTCATAATATAATAGAAACAGTAGATCTAGCTGGTCTGTCATAATAGAGACATTAGATCTAGCTGGTCTGTGATAATATAATAGAGACAGTAGATCTAGCTGGTCTGACATAAAATAGAGACAGTAGATCTAACTGGTCTGTTATAATATAATATAGACTGTAGATCTAGCTGGTCTGTCATAATATAATAGACACAGTAGATCTAACTGGTCTGTCATAATATAATAGAGACATTAGATCTAGCTGGTCTGTCATAATATAATAGAGACAGTAGATCTAGCTGGTCTGGCATAAAATAGAGACAGTAGATCTAGCTGGTCTGGCATAATATAATAGAGACAGTCGATCTAGCTGGTCTGTTATAATGTATAAGATACAGAAGATCTAGCTGGTATGTCAAAATATACTGGAGACAGTAAATCTTGCTGATCTTTCGTAATATATTGAGACAGTCAATCTGGCTGGTCTGTCATAATATAATAAAGACAAGCTCTAGCTTGTCTGTTATAATATAAAAGAGACAGTAGATGTAGCTGGTCTATCATAAAATAATTAAGACAGTAGATGTGGCTGGTCTTTCATAATATAATAGAGACATTAGATCTAGCTGGTCTGTCAAAAACTAATAGAGACAGTAGATCTAGCTGGTCTATCATAGTAAAATAGAGATAGTAGATCTAGCTGGTCTGTCATAATATAATAGAGACAGTCAATCTAGCTGGTCTGTCATATTATAATAGAGACAGTAGATCCAGCTGGTGTGTCATAATATAATAGAGATAGTAGATCTAGCTGGTCTGACATAAAATAATAGAGACAGTAGATCTAGCTGATCTGTCATAAAATATTAGAGACAGTAGATCGAGCTGGTCTGTCATAATATAATAAAGACAGTAGATCCAGCTGGTCTGACATGGTATAATAGAGACAGTATACAGTAGATGTAGCTGATCTGTTATAATATAATAGAGACAGTAGATCTCGCTGGTCTGTCATAATATAATAGAGATAGTAGATCTAGCTGGTCTGTCATAATATAATAGAGACAGTAGATCTACCTGGTCTGTCATAATATAATAGAGACAGTAGATCTACCTGGTCTGTCATAATATAATAGAGACAGTAGATCTAGCTGGTCTGTCATAATATAATAGAAACAGTAGATCTAGCTGGTCTGTCATAATATAATAGAGACAGTAGATCTAGCTGGTCTGTCATAATGTATAAGATACAGAACATCTAGCTGGTCAGTCATAATATAATAGAGACAGTAGATCAGGCTTGTCTGTCATATTATAATAGAGACAGTAGATCGAGCTTGTCTGTCATAATATAATAGAGACAGTCGATCTAGCTGGTTTGTCATAATATAATAGAGATGGTAGATCTCGCTGGTCTGTCATAATATAATAGAGACCGTAGATCTACCTGGTCTGTAGTATTATAATAGAGACAGTATATCTAGCTGGTCTGTCATAAAATAATAGAGACAGTAGATCTAGCTGGTCTGTCATAATATAATAGAGAGAGTAGATCTAACTGGTCTGTCATAATATAATAGAGACATTAGATCTAGCTGGTCTGTCATAATATAATAGAGACAGTAGATCTAGCTGGTCTGTCATAATATAATAGAGACAGTAGATCTAGCTGGTCTGTCATAATATAATAGAGACAATAGATCTAGCTGGTCTGTCATACTATAATAGAGACGGTAGATCTAGCTGGTCTGTCATAATATAATAGAGACACTAGATCTAGCTGGTCTGTCATAATATAATAGAGACAGTATATCTAGCTGATCTGTCTTAATATAATAGAGACAGTAGATCTAGCTGGTCTGTCATAATATAATAGAGACAGTAGATCTAGCTGGTCTGGCATAATATAATAGAGACAGTAGATCTAGCTGGTCTGTCATAATATAACAGAGACATAGAGACAGTAGATCTAGCTGGTCTGTCATAATATAATAGAGACAATAGATCTGGCTGGTCTATCATACTATAATAGAGACGGTAGATCTAGGTGGTCTGACATAAAATAATAGAGACAGTAGATCTAGCTGGTCTGTCATAAAATAATAGAGAGAGTAGATCTAACTGGTCTGTCATAATATAATAGAGACAGTAGATCTAGCTGGTCTGTCATAATATAATAGAGACAGTAGATCTACCTGGTCTGTAGTATTATAATAGAGACAGTATATCTAGCTGGTCTGTCATAAAATAATAGAGACAGTAGATCTAGCTGGTCTGTCATAATATAATAGAGAGAGTAGATCTAACTGGTCTGTCATAATATAATAGAGACATTAGATCTAGCTGGTCTGTCATAATATAATAGAGACAGTAGATCTAGCTGGTCTGGCATAATATAATAGAGACAGTAGATCTAGCTGGTCTGTCATAATATAACAGAGACATAGAGACAGTAGATCTAGCTGGTTTGTCATATTATAATAGAGATAGTAGATCTAGCTGGTCTGTCATAATATAATAGAGACACTAGATCTAGCTGGTCTGTCATAATATAATAGAGACAGTATATCTAGCTGATCTGTCATAATATAATAGAGACAGTAGATCTAGCTGGTCTGTCATAATATAATAGAGACAGTAGATCTAGCTGGTCTGTCATAATATAATAGAGACAGTAGATCTAGCTGGTCTGTCATAATATAATAGAGACAGTAGATCTAGCTGGTCTGTCATAATATAATAGAGACAATAGATCTGGCTGTTCTATCATACTATAATAGAGACGGTAGATCTAGGTGGTCTGACATAAAATAATAGAGACAGTAGATCTAGCTGTTCTGTCATAAAATAATAGAGAGAGTAGATCTAACTGGTCTGTCATAATATAATAGAGAGAGTAGATCTAACTGGTCTGTCATAATATAATAGAGACAGTAGATCCAGCTGGTCTGGCATAAAATAGAGACAGTAGATCTAGCTGGGAGATCGTAATATAATAGATACAGTCAATCTAGCTGGTCTGTCACAATATAATAGAGACATTAGATCTAGCTGGTCTGTCATAATATAATAGACACAGTAGATCTAACTGGTCTGTCATAATATAATAGAGACATTAGATCTAGCTGGTCTGTCATAATATAATAGAGACAGTAGATCTAGCTGGTCTGGCATAAAATAGAGACAGTAGATCTAGCTGGTCTGGCATAATATAATAGAGAGAGTAGATCTAACTGGTCTTTCACAATATAATAGAGCCAGTAGATCTAGCTGGTCTGGCATAATATAATAGAGACAGTATATCTAGCTAATCTGTCATAATATAATAGAGACAGTAGATCGAGCGTGTCTGTCATAATATAATTGATACAGTAGATCTAGCTGTTCTGTCATAATATAATAGAGACATTAGATCTAGCTGGTCTGTCATAATATAATAGAGACAGTAGATCTAGCTGGTCTGTCATAGTATAATAGAGACAGTATACCTAGCTGATCTGTTATAATATAATAGAGACAGTAGATCTACCTGGTCTGTAATAATATAATAGAGACAGTAGATCTGGCTGGTCTGTCATAATATAATAGAGACAGTAGATCTAGCTGGTCTGTCATAATATAACAGAGACATAGAGACAGTAGATCTAGCTGGTTTGTCATATTATAATAGAGACAGTAGATCTAGCTGGTCTGTCATAATATAATAGAGACAGTAGATCTAGCAGGTCTGTCATAATATAATAGAGACAATAGATCTGGCTGGTCTATCATACTATAATAGAGACAGTAGATCTAGCTGTTCTGTCATACATGAATAGAGACAGTATACCTAGCTGATCTGTTATAATATAATAGAGACAGTAGATGTAGCTTGTCTGTCATAATATAATAGATACAGTCAATCTAGCTGGTCTGTCACAATATAATAGAGACAGTAGATCTAGCTGGTCTGTCATAATATAATGGAGAGAGTAGATCTAACTGGTCTGTCATAATATAATAGAGAGAGTAGATCTAATTGGTCTGTCATAATATAATAGAGACATTAGATCTAGCTGGTCTGTCATAATATAATAGAGACAGTAGATCTAGCTGGTCTGTCATAATACCATAGAGACAGTAGATCTAGCTGGTATGTCATAATATAATAGAGACTATAGATCTAGCTGGTCTGTCATAATATAATAGAGACAGTCGATCTAGCTGGTCTGTCATAATATAATAGATACAGTCGATCAAGCGGGTCTGTCATATTATAATAGAGGCATTAGAACTAGCTGGTCTGTCATAATATAATAGAGATAGTAGATCTAGCTGGTCTGTCATAATATAATAGAGACAGTAGATCTAGCTGGTCTGACATAATATAATAGAGACATGAGATCTAGCTAGTCTGTCATAATATAATAGAGACAGTAGATATAGCTGGTCTGTCATATTATAATAGAGAGAGTAGATCCAGCTGGTCTATCATAATAGAGACATTAGATCTAGCTGGTCTGTGATAATATAATAGAGACAGTAGATCGAGCTGGTCTGACATAAAATAGAGACAGTAGATCTAACTGGTCTGTTATAATATAATAGAGACTGTAGATCTAGCTGGTCTGTCAAAAAATAATAGAGACAGTAAATCTAACTGGTCTGTCATAATATAAAAGATGCATTACATCTAGCTGGTATGTCAAAATATACTGGAGACAGTAAATCTTGCTGGTCTTTCGTAATATATTGAGACAGTGAATCTGGCTGGTCTGTCATAATATAATAAAGACAAGCTCCAGCTTGTCTGTTATAATATAAAAGAGACAGTAGATGTAGCTGGTCTATCATAAAATAATTAAGACAGTAGATGTGGCTGGTCTTTCATAATATAATAGAGACATTAAATCTAGCTGGTCTGTCAAAAACTAATAGAGACAGTAGATCTAGCTGGTCTATCATATTAAAATAGAGACAGTAGATCTACCTGGTCTGTCATAATATAATAGAGACAGTAGATCTAGCTGGTCTGTCATAATATAATAGAGACAGTATATCTAGCTGGTCTGTCATAAAATAATAGAGACAGTAGATCGAGCTTGTCTGTCATAATATAATAGAGACAGTCGATCTATCTGGTTTGTCATAATATAATAGAGATGGTAGATCTCGCTGGTCTGTCATAATATAATAGAGACCGTAGATCTACCTGGTCTGTAGTATTATAATAGAGACAGTAGATCTAGCTGGTTTGTCATATTATAATAGAGACAGTAGATCTAGCTGGTCTGTCATAATATAATAGAGACAGTAGATCTAGCTGGTCTGTCATAATATAATAGAGACAGTAGATCTAGCTGGTCTGTCATAATATAATAGAGACAGTTGATCTAGCTGGTCTGTCATAATATAATAAAGACAAGCTCCAGCTTGTCTGTTATAATATAAAAGAGACAGTAGATGTAGCTGGTCTATCATACAATAATTAAGACAGTAGATGTGGCTGGTCTTTCATAATATAATAGAGACATTAGATCTAGCTGGTCTTTCAAAAACTAATAGAGACAGTAGATCTAGCTGGTCTATCATATTAAAATAGAGACAGTAGATCTACCTGGTCTGTCATAATATAATAGAGACAGTAGATCTACCTGGTCTGTCATAATATAATAGAGACAGTAGATCTAGCTGGTCTGTCATAATATAATAGAGACAGTATATCTAGCTGGTCTGTCATAAAATAATAGAGACAGTAGATCGAGCTTGTCTGTCATAATATAATAGAGACAGTCGATCTATCTGGTTTGTCATAATATAATAGAGATGGTAGATCTCGCTGGTCTGTCATAATATAATAGAGACCGTAGATCTACCTGGTCTGTAGTATTATAATAGAGACAGTATATCTAGCTGGTCTGTCATAAAATAATAGAGACAGTAGATCTAGCCGGTCTGTCATAATATAATAGAGAGAGTAGATCTCGCTGGTCTGTCATAATATAACAGAGACATAGAGACAGTAGATCTAGCTGGTTTGTCATAATATAATAGAGACAGTAGATCTAGCTGGTCTGTCATAATATAATAGAGACAGTCGATCTAGCTGGTCTGTCATAATATAATAGAGACAATAGATCAAGCTGGTCTGTCATCATTTAATAGAGACAGTAGATCTAGCTGGTCTGTCATAAAATAATAGAGACAGTAGATCGAGCTTGTCTGTCATAATATAATAGAGACAGTCGATCTATCTGGTTTGTCATAATATAATAGAGATGGTAGATCTCGCTGGTCTGTCATAATATAATAGAGACCGTAGATCTACCTGGTCTGTCATAATATAATAGAGACAGTAGATCTAGCTGGTCTGTCATAATATAATAGAGACAGTATATCTAGCTGGTCTGTCATAAAATAATAGAGACAGTAGATCGAGCTTGTCTGTCATAATATAATAGAGACAGTCGATCTATCTGGTTTGTCATAATATAATAGAGATGGTAGATCTCGCTGGTCTGTCATAATATAATAGAGACCGTAGATCTACCTGGTCTGTAGTATTATAATAGAGACAGTATATCTAGCTGGTCTGTCATAAAATAATAGAGACAGTAGATCTAGCCGGTCTGTCATAATATAATAGAGAGAGTAGATCTCGCTGGTCTGTCACAATATAACAGAGACATAGAGACAGTAGATCTAGCTGGTTTGTCATATTATAATAGAGACAGTAGATCTAGCTGGTCTGTCATAATATAATAGAGACAGCAGATCTAGCTGGTCTGTCATAATATAATAGAGACAGTAGATCTAGCTGGTCTGTCATAATATAATAGAGACAGTTGATCTAGCTGGTCTGTCATAATATAATAAAGACAAGCTCCAGCTTGTCTGTTATAATATAAAAGAGACAGTAGATGTAGCTGGTCTATCATACAATAATTAAGACAGTAGATGTGGCTGGTCTTTCATAATATAATAGAGACATTAGATCTAGCTGGTCTGTCAAAAACTAATAGAGACAGTAGATCTAGCTGGTCTATCATATTAAAATAGAGACAGTAGATCTACCTGGTCTGTCATAATATAATAGAGACAGTAGATCTACCTGGTCTGTCATAATATAATAGAGACAGTAGATCTAGCTGGTCTGTCATAATATAATAGAGACAGTATATCTAGCTGGTCTGTCATAAAATAATAGAGACAGTAGATCGAGCTTGTCTGTCATAATATAATAGAGACAGTCGATCTATCTGGTTTGTCATAATATAATAGAGATGGTAGATCTCGCTGGTCTGTCATAATATAATAGAGACCGTAGATCTACCTGGTCTGTAGTATTATAATAGAGACAATATATCTAGCTGGTCTGTCATAAAATAATAGAGACAGTAGATCTAGCCGGTCTGTCATAATATAATAGAGAGAGTAGATCTCGCTGGTCTGTCATAATATAACAGAGACATAGAGACAGTAGATCTAGCTGGTTTGTCATATTATAATAGAGACAGTAGATCTAGCTGGTCTGTCATAATATAATAGAGACAGTAGATCTAGCTGGTCTGTCATAATATAATAGAGACAGTAGATCTAGCTGGTCTGTCATAATATAATAGAGACAGTCGATCTAGCTGGTCTGTCATAATATAATAGAGACAATAGATCAAGCTGGTCTGTCATCATTTAATAGAGACAGTAGATCTAGCTGGTCTGTCATAATATAATAGAGACAGTAGATCTAGCTGTTCTGGCATAATATAATAGAGACAGTAGATCTAGCTGGTCTGTCATAATATAACAGAGACATAGAGACAGTAGATCTAGCTGGTTTGTCATATTATAATAGAGACAGTAGATCTAGCTGGTCTGTCATCATATAATAGAGACACTAGATCTAGCTGGTCTGTCATAATATAATAGAGACAGTAGATCTAGCTGGTCTGGCATAAAATAGAGACAGTAGATCTAGCTGGTCTGGCATAATATAATAGAGAGAGTAGATATAACTGGTCTGTCAAAATATAATAGAGAGAGTAGATCTAACTGGTCTTTCACAATATAATAGAGACAGTAGATCTAGCTGGTCTGGCATAAAATAGAGACAGTAGATCTCGCCGGTCTGTCATAATATAATAGAGACAGTCGATCTAGCTGGTCTGTGATAATATAATAGAGACATAGAGACAGTAGATCTAGCTGGTTTGTCATATTATAATAGAGACAGTAGATCTAGCTGGTCTGTCATAATATAATAGAGACACTAGATCTAGCTGGTCTGTCATAATATAATAGAGAGAGTAGATCTAACTGGTCTGTCATAATATAATAGAGATAGTAGATCTCGCTGGTCTGTCATAATATAATAGACACAGTAGATCTAGCTGGTCTGGCATAATATAATAGAGAGAGTAGATCTAGCTGGGAGATCGTAATATAATAGATACAGTCAATCTAGCTGGTCTGTCACAATATAATAGAGACATTAGATCTAGCTGGTCTGTCATAATATAATAGAGAGAGTAGATCTAACTGGTCTGTCATAATATAATAGAGATAGTAGATCTCGCTGGTCTGTCATAATATAATAGACACAGTAGATCTAGCTGGTCTGGCATAATATAATAGAGAGAGTAGATCTAACTGGTCTGTCATAATATAATAGAGACATTAGATCTAGCTGGTCTGTCATAATATAATAGAGACAGTAGATCTAGCTGGTCTGGCATAATATAATAGAGACAGTAGATCTAGCTGGGAGATCGTAATATAATAGATACAGTCAATCTAGCTGGTCTGTCACAATATAATAGAGACATTAGATCTAGCTGGTCTGTCATAATATAATAGAGACAGTAGATCTAACTGGTCTGTCATAATATAATAGAGACATTAGATCTAGCTGGTCTGTCATAATATAATAGAGACAGTAGATCTAGCTGGTCTGGCATAAAATAGAGACAGTAGATCTAGCTGGTCTGTCATAATATAATAGAGACAGTAGATCTAACTGGTCTGTCATAATATAATAGAGACATTAGATCTAGCTGGTCTTTCACAATATAATAGAGACAGTAGATCTAGCTGGTCTGGCATAAAATAGAGACAGTAGATCTCGCCGGTCTGTCATAATATAATAGAGACAGTCGATCTAGCTGGTCTGTGATAATATAATAGAGACATAGAGACAGTAGATCTAGCTGGTTTGTCATATTATAATAGACCAGCCAGATCTACTGTCTCTATTATAATATGACAAACCAGCAAGATCTACTGTTTCTATCATATTATAATAGAGATAGTAGATCTAGCTGGTCTGTCATAATATAACAGAGACAGTATATCTAGCTGATCTGTCATAATATAATAGAGACAGTAGATCGAGCGTGTCTGTCATAATATAATTGAGACAGTAGATCTAGCTGTTCTGTCATAATATCATAGAGACATTAGATCTAGCTGGTCTGTCATAATATAATAGAGACAGTAGATCTAGCTGGTCTGTCATAGTATAATAGAGACAGTATACCTAGCTGATCTGTTATAATATAATAGAGACAGTAGATCTATCTGGTCTGTAATAATATAATAGAGACAGTAGATCTGGCTGGTCTGTCATAATATAATAGAGACAGTAGATCTAGCTGGTCTGGCATAATATAATAGAGACAGTAGATCTAGCTGGTCTGTCATAATATAACAGAGACATAGAGACAGTAGATCTAGCTGGTTTGTCATATTATAATAGACCAGCAAGATCTACTGTCTCTATTATAATATGACAAACCAGCAAGATCTACTGTTTCTATCATATTATAATAGAGATAGTAGATCTAGCTGGTCTGTCATAATATAATAGAGACAGTATATCTAGCTGATCTGTCATAATATAATAGAGACAGTAGATCAAGCGTGTCTGTCATAATATAATTGAGACAGTAGATCTAGCTGTTCTGTCATAATATCATAGAGACATTAGATCTAGCTGGTCTGTCATAATATAATAGAGACAGTAGATCTAGCTGGTCTGTCATAGTATAATAGAGACAGTATACCTAGCTGATCTGTTATAATATAATAGAGACAGTAGATCTATCTGGTCTGTAATAATATAATAGAGACAGTAGATCTGGCTGGTCTGTCATAATATAATAGAGACAGTAGATCTAGCTGGTTTGGCATAATATAATAGAGACAGTAGATCTAGCTGGTCTGTCATAATATAACAGAGACATAGAGACAGTAGATCTAGCTGGTTTGTAATATTATAATAGAGACAGTAGATCTAGCTGGTCTGTCATAATATAATAGAGACACTAGATCTAGCTGGTCTGTCACAATATAATAGAGACATTAGATCTAGCTGGTCTGTCATAATATAATAGAGACAGTAGATCTAACTGGTCTGTCATAATATAATAGAGACATTAGACCTAGCTGGTCTGTCATAATATAATAGAGACAGTAGATCTAGCTGGTCTGGCATAAAATAGAGACAGTAGATCCAGCTGGTCTGCCATAATATAATAGAGAGTAGATATAACTGGTCTGTCAAAATATAATAGAGAGAGTAGATCTAACTGGTCTTTCACAATATAATAGAGACAATAGATCTAGCTGGTCTGGCATAAAATAGAGACAGTAGATCTCGCTGGTCTGTCATAATATAATAGAGACAGTCGATCTAGCTGGTCTGTGATAATATAATAGAGACATAGAGACAGTAGATCTAGCTGGTTTGTCATATTATAATAGAGACAGTAGATCTAGCTGGTCTGTCATAATATAATAGAGACACTAGATCTAGCTGGTCTGTCATAATATAATAGAGACAGTAGATCTAGCTGGTCTGTCATAGTATAATAGAGACAGTATACCTAGCTGATCTGTTATAATATAATAGAGACAGTAGATCTACCTGGTCTGTAATAATATAATAGAGACAGTAGATCATGCTGGTCTGTCATATTATAATAGAGACAGTAGATCTAGCTGGTCTGTCATAATATAACAGAGACATAGAGACAGTAGATCTAGCTGGTCTGTCATAATATAATAGAGAGAGTAGATCTAGCTGGTCTGTCATAAAATAATAGAGACAGTAGATCGAGCTTGTCTGTCATAATATAATAGAGACAGTCGATCTATCTGGTTTGTCATAATATAATAGAGATGGTAGATCTCGCTGGTCTGTAGTATTATAATAGAGACAGTATATCTAGCTGGTCTGTCATAAAATAATAGAGACAGTAGATCTAGCCGGTCTGTCATAATATAACAGAGACATAGAGACAGTAGATCTAGCTGGTTTGTCATATTATAATAGAGACAGTAGATCTAGCTGGTCTGTCATAATATAATAGAGACAGCAGATCTAGCTGGTCTGTCATAATATAATAGAGACAGTAGATCTAGCTGGTCTGTCATAATATAATAGAGACAGTTGATCTAGCTGGTCTGTCATAATATAATAAAGACAAGCTCCAGCTTGTCTGTTATAATATAAAAGAGACAGTAGATGTAGCTGGTCTATCATACAATAATTAAGACAGTAGATGTGGCTGGTCTTTCATAATATAATAGAGACATTAGATCTAGCTGGTCTGTCAAAAACTAATAGAGACAGTAGATCTAGCTGGTCTATCATATTAAAATAGAGACAGTAGATCTACCTGGTCTGTCATATTATAAGAGAGACAGTAGATCTACCTGGTCTGTCATAATATAATAGAGACAGTCGATCTAGCTGGTCTGTGATAATATAATAGAGACATAGAGACAGTAGATCTAGCTGGTTTGTCATATTATAATAGAGACAGTAGATCTAGCTGGTCTGTCATAATATAATAGAGACACTAGATCTAGCTGGTCTGTCATAATATAATAGAGACAGTAGATCTAGCTGGTCTGTCATAGTATAATAGAGACAGTATACCTAGCTGATCTGTTATAATATAATAGAGACAGTAGATCTACCTGGTCTGTAATAATATAATAGAGACAGTAGATCATGCTGGTCTGTCATATTATAATAGAGACAGTAGATCTAGCTGGTCTGTCATAATATAACAGAGACATAGAGACAGTAGATCTAGCTGGTCTGTCATAATATAATAGAGACAGTAGATCTAGCTGGTCTGTCATAATATAATAGAGACTTTAGATCTAGCTGGTCTGTCATAATATAATAGAGACAGTCGATCTATCTGGTTTGTTATAATATAATAGAGATGGTAGATCTCGCTGGTCTGTCATAATATAATAGAGACCGTAGATCTACCTGGTCTGTAGTATTATAATAGAGACAGTATATCTAGCTGGTCTGTCATAAAATAATAGAGACAGTAGATCTAGCTGGTCTGTCATAATATAACAGAGACATAGAGACAGTAGATCTAGCTGGTTTATCATATTATAATAGAGACAGTAGATCTAGCTGGTCTGTCATAATATAATAGAGACAGTAGATCTAGCTGGTCTGTCATAATATAATAGAGACAGTAGATCTAGCTGGTCTGTCATAATATAATAGAGACAGTCGATCTAGCTGGTCTGTCATAATATAACAAAGACAAGCTCCAGCTTGTCTGTTATAATATAAAAGAGACAGTAGATGTAGCTGGTCTATCATAAAATAATAAGACAGTAGATGTGGCTGGTCTTTCATAATATAATAGAGACATTAGATCTAGCTGGTCTGTCAAAAACTAATAGAGACAGTAGATCTAGCTGGTCTATCATATTAAAATAGAGACAGTAGATCTACCTGGTCTGTCATAATATAATAGAGACAGTAGATCTACCTGGTCTGTCATAATATAATAGAGACAGTAGATCTAGCTGGTCTGTCATAATATAATAGAGACAGTATATCTAGCTGGTCTGTCATAAAATAATAGAGACAGTAGATTGAGCTTGTCTGTCATAATATAATAGAGACAGTCGATCTATCTGGTTTGTCATAATATAATAGAGATGGTAGATCTCGCTGGTCTGTCATAATATAATAGAGACCGTAGATCTACCTGGTCTGTAGTATTATAATAGAGACAGTATATCTAGCTGGTCTGTCATAAAATAATAGAGACAGTAGATCTAGCCGGTCTGTCATAATATAATAGAGACAGTAGATCTCGCTGGTCTGTCATAATATAATAGAGAGTAGATCTCGCTGGTCTGTCATAATATAACAGAGACATAGAGACAGTAGATCTAGCTGGTTTGTCATATTATAATAGAGACAGTAGATCTAGCTGGTCTGTCATAATATAATAGAGACAGTTGATCTAGCTGGTCTGTCATAATATAATAGAGACAGTAGATCTAGCTGGTCTGTCATAATATAATAGAGACAGTCGATCTAGCTGGTCTGTCATAATATAATAGAGACAATAGATCAAGCTGGTCTGTCATCATTTAATAGAGACAGTAGATCTAGCTGGTCTGTCATAATATAATAGAGACAGTAGATCTAGCTGTTCTGGCATAATATAATAGAGACAGTAGATCTAGCTGGTCTGTCATAATATAACAGAGACATAGAGACAGTAGATCTAGCTGGTTTGTCATATTATAATAGAGACAGTAGATCTAGCTGGTCTGTCATCATATAATAGAGACACTAGATCTAGCTGGTCTGTCATAATATAATAGAGACAGTAGATCTAGCTGGTCTGGCATAAAATAGAGACAGTAGATCTAGCTGGTCTGGCATAATATAATAGAGAGAGTAGATATAACTGGTCTGTCAAAATATAATAGAGAGAGTAGATCTAACTGGTCTTTCACAATATAATAGAGACAGTAGATCTAGCTGGTCTGGCATAAAATAGAGACAGTAGATCTCGCCGGTCTGTCATAATATAATAGAGACAGTAGATCAGCTGGTCTGGCATAAAATAGAGACAGTAGATCTAGCTGGTGTGTCATATTATAACAGAGACAGTAGATCTAGCTGGTCTGTTATAATATAACAGAGACACTAGATCTAGCTGGTCTGTCATAATATAATAGAGAGAGTAGATCTAACTGGTCTGTCATAATATAATAGAGATAGTAGATCTCGCTGGTCTGTCATAATATAATAGACACAGTAGATCTAGCTGGTCTGGCATAATATAATAGAGAGAGTAGATCTAGCTGGAGATCGTAATATAACAGATACAGTCAATCTAGCTGGTCTGTCACAATATAATAGAGACATTAGATCTAGCTGGTCTGTCATAATATAATAGAGACATTAGATCTAGCTGGTCTGGCATAATATAATAGAGCGAGTAGATCTAACTGGTCTGTCATAATATAATAGAGAGAGTAGATCTAACTGGTCTGTCATAATATAATAGAGACATTAGATCTAGCTGGTCTGTCATAATATAATAGAGACAGTAGATCTAGCTGGTCTGGCATAATATAATAGAGACAGCAGATCTAGCTGGGAGATCGTAATATAATAGATACAGTCAATCCTAGCTGGTCTGTCACAATATAATAGAGACATTCGATCTAGCTGGTCTGTCATAATATAATAGAACAGTAGATCTAACTGGTCTGTCATAATATAATAGAGACATTAGATCTAGCTGGTCTGTCATAATATAATAGAGACAGATCTAGCTGGTCTGGCATAAAATAGAGACAGTAGATCTAGCTGGTCTGTCATAATATAATAGAGACAGTAGATCTAACTGGTCTGTGATAATATAATAGAGACATAGAGCCAGTAGATCTAGCTGGTTTGTCATATTATAATAGGGACCAGCAAGATCTACTGTCTATTATAATATCACAAACCAGCAAGATCTACTGTTTCTATCATATTATAATAGAGATAGTAGATCTAGCTGGTCTGTCATAATATAATAGAGACAGTATATCTAGCTGATCTGTCATAATATAATAGAGACAGTAGATCGAGCGTGTCTGTCATAATATAATTGAGACAGTAGATCTAGCTGTTCTGTCATAATATCATAGAGACATTAGATCTAGCTGGTCTGTCATAATATAATAGAGACAGTAGATCTAGCTGGTCTGTCATAGTATAATAGAGACAGTATACCTAGCTGATCTGTTATAATATAATAGAGACAGTAGATCTATCTGGTCTGTAATAATATAATAGAGACAGTAGATCTGGCTGGTCTGTCATAATATAATAGAGACAGTAGATCTAGCTGGTCTGGCATAATATAATAGAGACAGTAGATCTAGCTGGTCTGTCATAATATAACAGAGACATAGAGACAGTAGATCTAGCTGGTTTGTAATATTATAATAGAGACAGTAGATCTAGCTGGTCTGTCATAATATAATAGAGACACTAGATCTAGCTGGTCTGTCACAATATAATAGAGACATTAGATCTAGCTGGTCTGTCATAATATAATAGAGACAGTAGATCTAACTGGTCTGTCATAATATAATAGAGACATTAGATCTAGCTGGTCTGTCATAATATAATAGAGACAGTAGATCTAGCTGGTCTGGCATAAAATAGAGACAGTAGATCTAGCTGGTCTGGCATAATATAATAGAGAGAGTAGATATAACTGGTCTGTCAAAATATAGTAGAGAGAGTAGATCTAACTGGTCTTTCACAATATAATAGAGACAGTAGATCTAGCTGGTCTGGCATAAAATAGAGACAGTAGATCTCGCCGGTCTGTCATAATATAATAGAGACAGTCGATCTAGCTGGTCTGTGATAATATAATAGAGACATAGAGACAGTAGATCTAGCTGGTTTGTCATATTATAATAGAGACAGTAGATCTAGCTGGTCTGTCATAATATAATAGAGACACTAGATCTAGCTGGTCTGTCATAGTATAATAGAGACAGTATACCTAGCTGATCTGTTATAATATAATAGAGACAGTAGATCTACCTGGTCTGTAATAATATAATAGAGACAGTAGATCATGCTGGTCTGTCATATTATAATAGAGACAGTAGATCATGCTGGTCTGTCATAGTATAATAGAGACAGTATACCTAGCTGATCTGTTATAATATAATAGAGACAGTAGATCTACCTGGTCTGTAATAATATAATAGAGACAGTAGATCATGCTGGTCTGTCATATTATAATAGAGACAGTAGATCATGCTGGTCTGTCATAGTATAATAGAGACAGTATACCTAGCTGATCTGATATAATATAATAGAGACAGTAGATCTACCTGGTCTGTAATAATATAATAGAGACAGTAGATCTGGCTGGTCTGTCATAATATAATAGAGACAGTTGATCTAGCTGGTCTGGCATAATATTATAGAGACAGTAGATCTAGCTGGTCTGTCATAATATAACAGAGACATAGAGACCGTAGATCTAGCTGGTTTGTCATATTATAATAGAGACAGTAGATCTAGCTGGTCTGTCATAATATAATAGAGACACTAGATCTAGCTGGTCTTTCATAATATAATAGAGACAGTATATCTAGCTGATCTGTCATAATATAATAGAGACAGTAGATCTAGCAGGTCTGTCATAATATAATAGATACAGTCAATCTAGCTGGTCTGTCACAATATAATAGAGACAGTAGATCTAGCTGGTCTGTCATAATATAACAGAGACATAGAGACAGTAGCTCTAGCTGGTTTGTCATATTATAATAGAGACAGTAGATCTAGCTGGTCTGTCATAATATAATAGAGACACTAGATCTAGCTGGTCTGTCATAATATAATAGAGACAGTATATCTAGCTGATCTGTCATAATATAATAGAGACAGTAGATCTAGCAGGTCTGTCATAATATAATAGATACAGTCAATCTAGCTGGTCTGTTACAATATAATAGAGACAGTAGATCTAGCTGGTCTGTCATATTATAATAGAGACTATATATCTAGCTGGTCTGTCATATTATAATAGAGACAGTCGATCTAGCTGGTCTGTCATAATATAATAGATACAGTCGATCAAGGGGTCTGTCATATTATAATAGAGGCATTAGAACTAGCTGGTCTGTCATAATATAATAGAGATAGTAGATCTAGCTGGTCTGTCATAATATAATAGAGACAGTAGATCTAGCTGGTCTGACATAATATAATAGAGACATGAGATCTAGCTAGTCTGTCATAATATAATAGAGACAGTAGATATAGCTGGTCTATCATATTATAATAGAGAGTAGATCCAGCTGGTCTTTCATAATAGAGACATTAGATCTAGCTGGTCTGACATAAAATAGAGACATTAGATCTAACTGGTCTGTTATAATATAATAGAGACTGTAGATCTAGCTGGTCTGTAATAATATAATAGAGACAGTAGATCTGGCTGGTCTGTCATAATATAATAGAGACAGTAGATCTAGCTGGTCTGGCATAATATAATAGAGACAGTAGATCTAGCTGGTCTGTCATAATATAACAGAGACAGTAGATCTAGCTGGTTTTGTCATATTATAATAGAGACAGTAGATCTAGCTGGTCTGTCATAATATAATAGAGACACTAGATCTAGCTGGTCTGTCATACTATAATAGAGACAGTATATCTAGCTGATCTGTCATAATATAATAGAGACAGTAGATCTAGCAGGTCTGTCATAATATAATAGATACAGTCAATCTAGCTGGTTTGTCACAATATAATAGAGACAGTAGATCTAGCTGGTCTGTCATAATATAACAGAGACATAGAGACAGTAGATCTAGCTGGTTTGTCATATATAATAGAGACAGTAGATCTAGCTGGTCTGTCATAATATAATAGAGACAGTAGATCTAGCTGGTCTGTCATAGTATAATAGAGACAGTATACCTAGCTGATCTGTTATAATATAATAGAGACAGTAGATCTACCTGGTCTGTAATAATATAATAGAGACAGTAGATCATGCTGGTCTGTCATATTATAATAGAGACAGTAGATCATGCTGGTCTGTCATAGTATAATAGAGACAGTATACCTAGCTGATCTGTTATAATATTATAGAGACAGTAGATCTACCTGGTCTGTAATAATATAATAGAGACAGTAGATCATGCTGGTCTGTCATATTATAATAGAGACAGTAGATCATGCTGGTCTGTCATAGTATAATAGAGACAGTATACCTAGCTGATCTGTTATAATATAATAGAGACAGTAGATCTACCTGGTCTGTAATAATATAATAGAGACAGTAGATCTGGCTGGTCTGTCATAATATAATAGAGACAGTTGATCTAGCTGGTCTGGCATAATATTATAGAGACAGTAGATCTAGCTGGTCTGTCATAATATAACAGAGACATAGAGACCGTAGATCTAGCTGGTTTGTCATATTATAATAGAGACAGTAGATCTAGCTGGTCTGTCATAATATAATAGAGACACTAGATCTAGCTGGTCTTTCATAATATAATAGAGACAGTATATCTAGCTGATCTGTCATAATATAATAGAGACAGTAGATCTAGCAGGTCTGTCATAATATAATAGATACAGTCAATCTAGCTGGTCTGTCACAATATAATAGAGACAGTAGATCTAGCTGGTCTGTCATAATATAACAGAGACATAGAGACAGTAGCTCTAGCTGGTTTGTCATATTATAATAGAGACAGTAGATCTAGCTGGTCTGTCATAATATAATAGAGACACTAGATCTAGCTGGTCTGTCATAATATAATAGAGACAGTATATCTAGCTGATCTGTCATAATATAATAGAGACAGTAGATCTAGCAGGTCTGTCATAATATAATAGATACAGTCAATCTAGCTGGTCTGTTACAATATAATAGAGACAGTAGATCTAGCTGGTCTGTCATATTATAATAGAGACTATAGATCTAGCTGGTCTGTCATAATATAATAGAGACAGTCGATCTAGCTGGTCTGTCATAATATAATAGATACAGTCGATCAAGCGGGTCTGTCATATTATAATAGAGGCATTAGAACTAGCTGGTCTGTCATAATATAATAGAGATAGTAGATCTAGCTGGTCTGTCATAATATAATAGAGACAGTAGATCTAGCTGGTCTGACATAATATAATAGAGACATGAGATCTAGCTAGTCTGTCATAATATAATAGAGACAGTAGATATAGCTGGTCTGTCATATTATAATAGAGAGAGTAGATCCAGCTGGTCTTTCATAATAGAGACATTAGATCTAGCTGGTCTGACATAAAATAGAGACATTAGATCTAACTGGTCTGTTATAATATAATAGAGACTGTAGATCTAGCTGGTCTGTAATAATATAATAGAGACAGTAGATCTGGCTGGTCTGTCATAATATAATAGAGACAGTAGATCTAGCTGGTCTGGCATAATATAATAGAGACAGTAGATCTAGCTGGTCTGTCATAATATAACAGAGACAGTAGATCTAGCTGGTTTGTCATATTATAATAGAGACAGTAGATCTAGCTGGTCTGTCATAATATAATAGAGACACTAGATCTAGCTGGTCTGTCATACTATAATAGAGACAGTATATCTAGCTGATCTGTCATAATATAATAGAGACAGTAGATCTAGCAGGTCTGTCATAATATAATAGATACAGTCAATCTAGCTGGTTTGTCACAATATAATAGAGACAGTAGATCTAGCTGGTCTGTCATAATATAAACAGAGACATAGAGACAGTAGATGTAGCTGGTCTATCATAAAATAATTAAGACAGTAGATGTGGCTGGTCTTTCATAATATAATAGAGACAGTATATCTAGCTAATCTGCCATAATATAATAGATACAGTCAATCTAGCTGGTCTGTCATATTATAATAGAGGCATTAGAACTAGCTGGTCTGTCATAATATAATAGAGACAGTAGATCTAGCAGGTCTGTCATAATATAATAGATACAGTCAATCTAGCTGGTCTGTCACAATATAATAGAGACATTAGATCTAGCTGGTCTGTCAAAAACTAATAGAGACAGTAGATCTAGCTGGTCTATCATATTAAAATAGAGACAGTAGATCCAGCTGATCTGTCATATTATAATAGAGGCATTAGAACTAGCTGGTCTGTCATAATATAATAGAGACATTAGATCTAGCTGGTCTGTCATAATATAATAGAGACAGTAGATCTAGCTGGTCTGGCATAATATAATAGAGACAGTAGATCTAGCTGGTCTGTCATATTATAATAGAGAGAGTAGATCCAGCTGGTCTATCATAATAGAGACATTAGATCTAGCTGGTCTGTGATAATATAATAGAGACAGTAGATCTAGCTGGTCTGACATAAAATAGAGACAGTAGATCTAACTGGTCTGTTATAATATAATAGAGACTGTAGATCTAGCTGGTCTGTCAAAATATAATAGAGACAGTAGGTCTAGCTGGTCTGTCATAATATAATAGAGACAGTCGATCTAGCTGGTCTGTTATAATGTATAAGATACAGAAGATCTAGCTGGTCAGTCATAATATAATAGACACAGTAGATCTAGCTGGTCTGTCAAAAAAATAATAGAGACAGTAAATCTAGCTGGTCTGTCATAATATAAAAGATGCATTACATCTAGCTGGTATGTCAAAATATACTGGAGACAGTAAATCTTGCTGGTCTTTCGTAATATATTGAGACAGTCAATCTGGCTGGTCTGTCATAATATAATAAAGACAAGCTCCAGCTTGTCTGTTATAATATAAAAGAGACAGTAGATGTAGCTGGTCTATCATAAAATAATTAAGACAGTAGATGTGGCTGGTCTTTCATAATATAATAGAGACATTAGATCTAGCTGGTCTGTCAAAAACTAATAGAAACAGTAGATCTAGCTGGTCTATCATATTAAAATAGAGATAGTACATCTAGCTGGTCTGTCATATTATAATAGAGACAGTAGATCCAGCTGATCTGTCATAAAATATTAGAGACAGTAGATCGAGCTGGTCTGTCATAATATAATAGAGATAGTAGATCTATCTGGTCTGTCATAATATAATAGAGACAGTAGATCTACCTGGTCTGTCATAATATAATAGAGACAGTAGATCTAGCTGGTCTGTCATAATATAATAGAGACAGTAGATCTAGCTGGTCTGTCATAATATAATAGAAACAGTAGATCTAGCTGGTCTGTCATAATATAATAGAGACAGTAGATCTAGCTGGTCTGTCATAATGTATAAGATACAGAAGATCTAGCTGTTCTGTCATAATATCATAGAGACATTAGATCTAGCTGGTCTGTCATAATATAATAGAGACAGTAGATCTAGCTGGTCTGTCATAGTATAATAGAGACAGTATACCTAGCTGATCTGTTATAATATAATAGAGACAGTAGATCTACCTGGTCTGTAATAATATAATAGAGACAGTAGATCTGGCTGGTCTGTCATAATATAATAGAGACATTAGATCTAGCTGGTCTGGCATAATATAATAGAGACTGTAGATCTAGCTGGTCTGTCATAATATAACAGAGACATAGAGACAGTAGATCTAGCTGGTTTGTCATATTATAATAGAGACAGTAGATCTAGCTGGTTTGTCATATTATGATAGAGACAGTAGATCTAGCTGGTTTGTCATATTATAATAGAGACAGTAGATCTAGCTGGTCTGTCATAATATAATAGAGACAGTATATCTAGCTGATCTGTCATAATATAATAGAGACAGTAGATCTAGCAGGTCTGTCATAATATAATAGATACAGTCAATCTAGAACAGGGCTCCGGGCAGCCGAGCGGAAATGGAGGAAAACTCGCCTCTCTGCGGACCTGGCATCCTTTCACTCCCTCCTCTCTACATTTTCCTCCTCTGTCTCTGCTGCTAAGCCATTTTCTACCACTCTAAATTCCAAGCATCTGCCTCTAACCCTAGGAAGCTCTTTGCCACCTTCTCCTCCCTCCTGAATCCTCCTCCCCCCCTCCTCCTCTCTGCAGATGACTTCGTCAACCACTTTGAAAAGAAGGTCGACGACATCCGATCCTCGTTTGCTAAGTCAACGGCACCGCTGGTTCTGCTCACACTGCCCTACCCTGTGCTCTGACCTCTTTCTCCCTCTCTCCAGAGAGTAGCACAGTTGGTAGAGCATGGCGCTGTAACGCCAGGGTAGTGGGTTCGATTCCGACCACCCATACGTAGAATGTATGCACACATGACTGTAAGTCGCTTTGGATAAAAGCGTCTGCTAAATGGCATATATTATTATATATTATATGAAAATCTCGCGTCTTGTGATGGCCGGCCGCCCAACAACCTGCCCTTGACCCTATCCCCTCCTCTCTTCTCCAGACCATTTCGGAGACCTTCTCCCTTACCTCACCTCGCTCATCAACTCATCCCTGACCGCTGGCTCACGTCCCTTCCGTCTTCAAGAGAGCGAGAGTTGCACCCCTTCTGAAAAAACCTACACTCGATCCTCCGATGTCAACAACTACAGACCAGTATCCCTTCTTTCTTTTCTCTCCAAAACTCTTGAACGTGCCGTCCTTGGCCCAGCTCTCCCGCTATCTCTCTCTGAATGACCTTCTCGATCCAAATCAGTCAGGTTTCAAGACTAGTCATTCAACTGAGACTGCTCTTCTCTGTATCACGGAGGCGCTCCGCACCGCTAAAGCTAACTCTCTCTCCTCTGCTCTCATCCTTCTAGACCTATCGGCTGCCTTCGATACTGTGAACCATCAGATCCTCCTCTCCACCCTCTCCGGTTGGGCATCTCCGGCGCGGCCCACGCTTGATTGTGTCCTACCTGACAGGTCGCTCCTACCAGGTGGCGTGGCGAGAATCTGTCTCCCACCACGCGCTCTCACCACTGGTGTCCCCAGGGCTCTGTTCTAGGCCCTCTCCTATTCTCACTATACACCAAGTCACTGGCTCTGTCATAACCTCACATGGTCTCTCCTATCATTGCTATGCAGACGACACACAATTAATCTTCTCTTTCCCCCTTCTGATGACCAGGTGGCGAATCGCATCTCTGCATGTCTGGCAGACATATCAGTGTGGATGACGGATCACCACCTCAAGCTGAACCTCGGCAAGACGGAGCTGCTCTTACTCCCGGGAAGGACTGCCCGTTCCATGATCTCGCCATCACGGTTGACAACTCCATTGTGTCCTCCTCCCAGAGCGCTAAGAACCTTGGCGTGATCCTGGACAACACCCTGTCGTTCTCAACTAACATCAAGGCGGTGGCCCGTTCCTGTAGGTTCATGCTCTACAACATCCGCAGAGTTCGACCCTGCCTCACACAGGAAGCGTCGCAGGTCCTAATCCAGGCACTTGTCATCTCCCGTCTGGATTACTGCAACTCGCTGTTGGCTGGGCTCCCTGCCTGTGCCATTAAACCCCCTACAACTCATCCAGAACGCCGCAGCCCGTCTGGTGTTCAACCTTCCCAAGTTCTCTCACGTCACCCCGCTCCTCCGCTCTCTCCACTGGCTTCCAGTTGAAGCTCGCATCCGCTACAAGACCATAGTGCTGCCTCGGAGCTGTGAGGAACGGCACCAGTACCTCAGGCTCTGATCAGGCCCTACACCCAAACAAGGGCACTGCGTTCATCCACCTCTGGCCTGCTCGCTCCCTACCACTGAGGAAGTACAGTTCCGCTCAGCCCAGTCAAAACTGTTCGCTGCTCTGGCCCCCAATGGTGGAACAAACTCCCTCACGACGCCAGGACAGCGGAGTCAATCACCACCTTCCGGAGACACCTGAAACCCCACCTCTTTAAGGAATACCTAGGATAGGATAAGTAATCCTTCTCACCCCCCTTTAAGATTTAGATGCACTATTGTAAAGTGACTGTTCTACTGGATGTCATAAGGTGAATGCACCAATTTGTAAGTCGCTCTGGATAAGAGCGTCTGCTAAATGACTTAAATGTAAATGTAAATGTAGCTGGTCTGTCACAATATAATAGAGACAGTAGATCTAGCTGATCTGTCATATTATAATAGAGACTATAGATCTAGCTGGTCTGTCATAATATAATAGAGACAGTCGATATAGCTGGTCTGTCATAATATAATAGATACAGTCGATCAAGCGAGTCTGTCATATTATAATAGAGGCATTAGAACTAGCTGGTCTGTCACAATATAATAGAGATAGTAGATCTAGCTGGTCTGTCATAATATAATAGAGATAGTAGATCCAGCTGGTCTGTCATATTATAATAGAGACAGTAGATCATGCTGGTCTGTCATAGTATAATAGAGACAGTATACCTAGCTGATCTGTTATAATATAATAGAGACAGTAGATCTACCTGGTCTGTCATAATATTATAGAGACAGTAGATCTAGCTGGTCTGACATAATATAATAGAGACATGAGATCTAGCTAGTCTGTCATAATATAATAGAGACAGTAGATATAGCTGGTCTGTCATATTATAATAGAGATAGTAGATCCAGCTGGTCTATCATAATAGAGACATTAGATCTAGCTGGTCTGTGATAATATAATAGAGACAGTAGATCTAGCTGGTCTGACATAAAATAGAGACAGTAGATCTAACTGGTCTGTTATGATATAATAGAGACTGTAGATCTAGCTGGTCTGTCAAAATATAATAGAGACAGTAGGTCTAGCTGGTCTGTCATAATATAATAGAGACAGTCGATCTAGCTGGTCTGTTATAATGTATAAGATACAGAAGATCTAGCTGGTCAGTCATAATATAATAGACACAGTAGATCAAGCTAGTCTGTCATAATAAAGAGACATTAGATCTAGCTGGTCTGTCAAAAAATAATAGAGACAGTAAATCTAGCTGGTCTGTCCTAATATAAAAGATGCATTACATCTATCTGGTATGTCAAAATATACTGGAGACAGTAAATCTTGCTGGTCTTTCGTAATATATTGAGACAGTCAATCTGGCTGGTCTGTCATAATATAATAAAGACAAGCTCTAGCTTGTCTGTTATAATATAAAAGACATTTACATTTACATTTAAGTCATTTAGCAGACGCTCTTATCCAGTGCGACTTACAAATTGGTGCATACACCTTATGACATCCAGTGGAACAGCCACTTTACAATAGTGCATCTAAATCTTTTAGGGGGGGGGGGGTGAGAAGGATTACTTACCCTATCCTAGGTATTCCTTGAAGAGGTGGGGTTTCAGGTGTCTCCGGAAGGTGGTGATTGACTCCGCTGTCCTGGCGTCGTGAGGGAGTTTGTTCCACCATTGGGGGCCAGAGCAGCGAACAGTTTTGACTGGGCTGAGCGGGAACTGTACTTCCTCAGTGGTAGGGAGGCGAGCAGGCCAGAGGTGGATGAACGCAGTGCCCTTGTTTGGGTGTAGGGCCTGATCAGAGCCTGGAGGTACTGAGGTGCCGTTCCCCTCACAGCTCCGTAGGCAAGCACCATGGTCTTGTAGCGGATGCGAGCTTCAACTGGAAGCCAGTGGAGAGAGCGGAGGAGCGGGGTGACGTGAGAGAACTTGGGAAGGTCGAACACCAGACGGGCTGCGGCGTTCTGGATGAGTTGTAGGGGTTTAATGGCACAGGCAGGGAGCCCAGCCAACAGCGAGTTGCAGTAATCAAGACGGGGAGATGACAAGTGCCTGGATTAGGACCTGCGCCCGCTTCCTGTGTGAGGCAGGGTCGTACTCTGCGGATGTTGTAGAGCATGAACCTGCAGGAACGGGACACCGCCTTGATGTTAGTTGAGAAACGACAGGGTGTTGTCCAGGATCACGCCAAGGTTCTTAGCGCTCTGGGAGGAGGACACAATGGAGTTGTCAACCGTGATGGCGAGATCATGGAACGGGCAGTCCTTCCCCGGGAGGAAGAGGAGCTCCGTCTTGCTGAGGTTCAGCTTGAGGTGGTGATCCGTCATCCACACTGATATGTCTGCCAGACATGCAGAGATGCGATTCGCCACCTGGTCATCAGAAGGGGGAAAGGAGAAGATTAATTGTGTGTCGTCTGCATAGCAATGATAGGAGAGACCATGTGAGGTTATGACAGAGCCAAGTGACTTGGTGTATAGCGAGAATAAGAGAGGCCTAGAACAGAGCCCTGGGGACACCAGTGGTGAGAGCGCGTGGTGAGGAGACAGATTCTCGCCACGCCACCTGGTAGGAGCGACCCGTCAGGTAGGACGCAATCTAAGCGTGGGCCGCGCCGGAGATGCCCAACTCGGAGAGGGTGGGAGAGGAGGATCTGATGGTTCACAGTATCGAAGGCAGCCGATAGGTCTAGAAGGATGAGAGCAGAGGAGAGAGAGTTAGCTTTAGCAGTGCGGAGCGCTCCGTGATACAGAGAAGAGCAGTCTCAGTTGAATGACTAGTCTTGAAACCTGACTGATTTGGATCAAGAAGGTCATTCTGAGAGAGATAGCGGTAGAGCAGGCCAAGGACGGCACGCTCAAGAGTTTTGGAGAGAAAAGAGAGAAGGGATACTGGTCTGTAGTTGTTGACATCGGAGGGATCGAGTGTAGGTTTTTTTTTCAGAAGGGGTGCAACTCTCGCTCTCTTGAAGACGGAAGGGACGTAGCCAGCGGTCAGGGATGAGTTGATGAGCGAGGTGAGGTAAGGAGAAGGTCTCCGGAAATGGTCTGGAGAAGAGAGAGGGATAGGGTCAAGCGGGCAGGTTGTTGGGCGGCCGGCCGTCACAAGACGCGAGATTTCATCTGGAGAGAGAGGGGAGAAAGAGGTCAGAGCATAGGGTAGGGCAGTGTGAGCAGAACCAGCGGTGTCGTTTGACTTAGCAAACGAGGATCGGATGTCGTCGACCTTCTTTTCAAAATGGTTGACGAAGTCATCTGCAGAGAGGAGGAGGGGGGAGGGGATTCAGGAGGGAGGAGAAGGTGGCAAAGAGCTTCCTAGGGTTAGAGGCAGATGCTTGGAATTTAGAGTGGTAGAAAGTGGCTTTAGCAGCAGAGACAGAGGAGGAAAATGTAGAGAGGAGGGAGTGAAAGGATGCCAGGTCCGCAGGAGGCGAGTTTTCCTCCATTTCCGCTCGGCTGCCCGGAGCCCTGTTCTGTGAGCTCGCAATGAGTCGTCGAGCCACGGAGCGGGAGGGGAGGACCGAGCCGGCCTGGAGGATAGGGGACATAGAGAGTCAAAGGATGCAGAAAGGGAGGAGAGGAGGGTTGAGGAGGCAGAATCAGGAGATAGGTTGGAGAAAGTTTGAGCAGAGGGAAGAGATGATAGGATGGAAGAGGAGAGAGTAGCGGGGAGAGAGAGCGAAGGTTGGGACGGCGCGATACCATCCGAGTAGGGGCAGTGTGGGAAGTGTTGGATGAGAGCGAGAGGGAAAAGGATACAAGGTAGTGGTCGGAGACTTGGAGGGGAGTTGCAATGAGGTTAGTGGAAGAACAGCATCTAGTAAAGATGAGGTCAAGCGTATTGCCTGCCTTGTGAGTAGGGGGAAGGTGAGAGGGTGAGGTCAAAAGAGGAGAGGAGTGGAAAGAAGGAGGCAGAGAGGAATGAGTCAAAGGTAGACGGGGAGGTTAAAGTCGCCCAGAACTGTGAGAGGTGAGCCGTCCTCAGGAAAGGAGCTTATCAAGACATCAAGCTCATTGATGAACTCTCCAAGGGAACCTGGAGGGCGATAAATGATAAGGATGTTAAGCTTGAAAGGGCTGGTAACTGTGACAGCATGGAATTCAAAGGAGGCGATAGACAGATGGGTAAGGGGAGAAAGAGAGAAAGACCACTTGGGAGAGATGAGGATCCCGGTGCCACCACCCCGCTGACCAGAAGCTCTCGGGGTGTGCGAGAACACGTGGGCGGACGAGGAGAGAGCAGTAGGGTAGCAGTGTTATCTGTGGTGATCCATGTTTCCGTCAGTGCCAAGAAGTCGAGGGACTGGAGGGAGGCATAGGCTGAGATGAACTCTGCCTTGTTGGCCGCAGATCGGCAGTTCCAGAGGCTACCGGAGACCTGGAACTCCACGTGGTCGTACGCGCTGGGACCACCAGATTAGGGTGGCCGCGGCCACGCGGTGTGGAGCGTTTGTATGGTCTGTGCAGAGAGGAGAGAACAGGGATAGACAGACACATAGTTGACAGGCTACAGAAGAGGCTACGCTAATGCAAGGAGATTGGAATGACAAGTGGACTACACGTCTCGAATGTTCAGAAAGTTAAGTTTACGTAGCAAGAATCTTATTGACTAAAATGATTAAAATGATACAGTACTGCTGAAGTAGGCTAGCTGGCAGTAGCTGCGTTGTTGACACTACACTAATCAAGTCGTTCCGTTGAGTGTAATAGTTTCTACAGTGCTACTATTCGGGGGCTAGCTGGCTAGCTAGCAGTGTTGTTTACGTTACGTTGCGTTAAAAGAACGACAATAGCTGGCTAGCTAACCTAGAAAATCGCTCTAGACTACACAATTATCTTTGAAACAAAGACGGCTATGTAGCTAGCTATGTAGCTAGCTACGATCAAACAAATCAAACCGTTGTACTGTAATGAAATGAAATGAAAATGTGATACTACCTGTGACTGCGACCGGGATGTTGAATTCGATTCAGTAGACGTGTGTGTGGTGACGTTGGCTAGCTGTTAGCTGTTAGCTGTTGGCTAGCTAGCAGAGTCTCCTACGTTAAGGACGACAAATAGCTGGCTAGCGAACCTCAGTGAATTAAGATAATCACTCCAAGACTACACACTCTAAACTACACAATTATGTTGGAAACAAAGACAGCTATGTAGCTAGCTAACACTAAACTAATCAAGTCGTTCAGTTGAGTGAATAGCACTACAGTGATGCTAATCTGTGGGCGTTTGCTAGCGTTTGCTAGCTCCTGGGCGAATAGCAGTGAAGGCTACATTAGGGGCGACGAAATACGATAATTATGCAATTATCTCTGATACAAGGACGGCTATGTAGCTAGCTAAGAAGAAATTGCTAAGATTAGACAAATCAACCGTTGTACTATAATGAAATGTAATGAAAAAGTTATACAACCTGCGGAGCGAAGTGCGATGCGACCGCTCGCTCCAACCCGGAAGAGAGAGTAGATGTAGCTGGTCTATCATAAAATAATTAAGACAGTAGATGTGGCTGGTCTTTCATAATATAATAGAGACATTAGATCTAGCTGGTCTGTCAAAAACTAATAGAGACAGTAGATCTAGCTGGTCTATCATATTAAAATAGAGATAGTAGATCTAGCTGGTCTGTCATGTTATAATAGAGACAGTAGATCCAGCTGATCTGTCATAAAATATTAGAGACAGTAGATCGAGCTGGTCTGTCATAATATAATAAAGACAGTAGATCCAGCTGGTCTGACATAGTATAATAGAGACAGTATACCTAGCTGATCTGTTATAATATAATAGAGACAGTAGATCTCGCTGGTCTGTCATAATATAATAGAGATAGTAGATCTAGCTGGTCTGTCATAATATAATAGAGACAGTAGATCTACCTGGTCTGTCATAATATAATAGAGACAGTAGATCTACCTGGTCTGTCATAATATAATAGAGACAGTAGATCTAGCTGGTCTGTCATAATATAATAGAAACAGTAGATCTAGCTGGTCTGTCATAATATAATAGAGACAGTAGATCTAGCTGGTCTGTCATAATGTATAAGATATAGAAGATCTAGCTGGTCAGTCATAATATAATAGAGACAGTAGATCAGGCTTGTCTGTCATATTATAATAGAGACAGTAGATCGAGCTTGTCTGTCATAATATAATAGAGACAGTCGATCTAGCTGGTTTGTCATAATATAATAGAGATGGTAGATCTCGCTGGTCTGTCATAATATAATAGAGACCGTAGATCTACCTGGTCTGTAGTATTATAATAGAGACAGTATATCTAGCTGGTCTGTCATAAAATAATAGAGACAGTAGATCTAGCCGGTCTGTCATAATATAATAGAGAGTAGATCTAACTGGTCTGTCATAATATAATAGAGAGTAGATCTAGCTGGTCTGTCATAATATAATAGAGACAGTAGATCTAGCTGGTCTGTCATAATATAACAGAGACATAGAGACAGTAGATCTAGCTGGTTTGTCATATTATAATAGAGACTGTAGATCTAGCTGGTCTGTCAAAATATAATAGAGACTTTAGGTCTAGCTGGTCTGTCATAATATAATAGAGACAGTCGATCTAGCTCGTCTGTTATAATCTATAAGATACAGAAGATCTAGCTGGTCAGTCATAATATAATAGACACAGTAGATCAAGCTAGTCTGTCATAATATAGAGACATTAGATCCAGCTGGTCTGTCAAAAAATAATAGAGACAGTAAATCTAGCTGGTCTGTCATAATATAAAAGATGCATTACATCTAGCTGGTATGTCAAAATATACTGGAGACAGTAAATCTTGCTGGTCTTTCGTAATATATTGAGACAGTCAATCTGGCTGGTCTGTCATAATATAATAAAGACAAGCTCTAGCTTGTCTGTTATAATATAAAGAGACAGTAGATGTAGCTGGTCTATCATAAAATAATTAAGACAGTAGATGTGGCTGGTCTTTCATAATATAATAGAGACAGTAGATCTAGCTGGTCTGTCATAATATAATAGAAACAGTAGATCTAGCTGGTCTGTCATAATATAATAGAGACAGTAGATCTAGCTGGTCTGTCATAATGTATAAGATATAGAAGATCTAGCTGGTCAGTCATAATATAATAGAGACAGTAGATCAGGCTTGTCTGTCATATTATAATAGAGACAGTAGATCGAGCTTGTCTGTCATAATATAATATAGACAGTCGATCTAGCTGGTTTGTCATAATATAATAGAGATGGTAGATCTCGCTGGTCTGTCATAATATAATAGAGACCGTAGATCTACCTGGTCTGTAGTATTATAATAGAGACAGTATATCTAGCTGGTCTGTCATAAAATAATAGAGACAGTAGATCTAGCCGGTCTGTCATAATATAATAGAGAGTAGATCTAACTGGTCTGTCATAATATAATAGAGAGAGTAGATCTAGCTGGTCTGTCATAATATAATAGAGACAGTAGATCTAGCTGGTCTGTCATAATATAACAGAGACATAGAGACAGTAGATCTAGCTGGTTTGTCATATTATAATAGAGACTGTAGATCTAGCTGGTCTGTCAAAATATAATAGAGACTTTAGGTCTAGCTGGTCTGTCATAATATAATAGAGACAGTCGATCTAGCTGGTCTGTTATAATCTATAAGATACAGAAGATCTAGCTGGTCAGTCATAATATAATAGACACAGTAGATCAAGCTAGTCTGTCATAATATAGAGACATTAGATCCAGCTGGTCTGTCAAAAAATAATAGAGACAGTAAATCTAGCTGGTCTGTCATAATATAGAGACATTAGATCTAGCTGGTCTGTCAAAAAAATAATAGAGACAGTAAATCTAGCTGGTCTGTCATAATATATTGAGACAGTCAATCTGGCTGGTCTGTCATAATATAATAAAGACAAGCTCTAGCTTGTCTGTTATAATATAAAAGAGACAGTAGATGTAGCTGGTCTATCATAAAATAATTAAGACAGTAGATGTGGCTGGTCTTTCATAATATAATAGAGACATTAGATCTAGCTGGTCTGTCAAAAACTAATAGAGTCAGTAGATCTAGCTGGTCTATCATATTAAAATAGAGATATTAGATCTAGCTGGTCTGTCATAATATAATAGAGACAGTAGATCCAGCTGATCTGTCATAAAATATTAGAGACAGTAGATCGAGCTGGTCTGTCATAATATAATAAAGACAGTAGATCCAGCTGGTCTGACATAGTATAATAGAGACAGTATACCTAGCTGATCTGTTATAATATAATAGAGACAGTAGATCTCGCTGGTCTGTCATAATAAAATAGAGATAGTAGATCAAGCTGGTCTGTCATAATATAATAGAGACAGTAGATCTACCTGGTCTGTCATAATATAATAGAGACAGTAGATCTACCTGGTCTGTCATAATATAATAGAGACAGTAGATCTAGCTGGTCTGTCATAATATAATAGAAACAGTAGATCGAGCTGGTCTGTCAAAATATAATAGAGACAGTAGATCTAGCTGGTCTGTCATAATGTATAAGATACAGAAGATCTAGCTGGTCAGTCATAATGTAATAGAGACAGTAGATCTACCTGGTCTGTCATAATATAATAGAGACAGTAGATCTACCTGGTCTGTCATAATATAATAGAGACAGTAGATCTAGCTGGTCTGTCATAATATAATAGAAACAGTAGATCTAGCTGGTCTGTCATAATATAATAGAGACAGTAGATCTAGCTGGTCTGTCATAATGTATAAGATATAGAAGATCTAGCTGGTCAGTCATAATATAATAGAGACAGTAGATCAGGCTTGTCTGTCATATTATAATAGAGACAGTAGATCGAGCTTGTCTGTCAAAATATAATAGGGAGAGTAGATCTAACTGGTCTGTCATAATATAATAGAGACATTAGATCTAGCTGGTCTGTCATATTATAATAGAGACATTAGATCTAGCTGGTCTGTCATATTATAATAGAGACAGTAGATCTACCTGGTCTGTCATAATATAATAGAGACAGTAGATCTAGCTGGTCTGTCATAATATAATAGAAACGGTAGATCTAGCTGGTCTGTCATAATATAATAGAGACAGTAGATCTAGCTGGTCTGTCATAATGTATAAGATATAGAAGATCTAGCTGGTCAGTCATAATATAATAGAGACAGTAGATCAGGCTTGTCTGTCATATTATAATAGAGACAGTAGATCGAGCTTGTCTGTCATAATATAATAGAGACAGTCGATCTAGCTGGTTTGTCATAATATAATAGAGATGGTAGATCTCGCTGGTCTGTCATAATATAATAGAGACCGTAGATCTACCTGGTCTGTAGTATTATAATAGTGACAGTATATCTAGCTGGTCTGTCATAAAATAATAGAGACAGTAGATCTAGCCGGTCTGTCATAATATAATAGAGAGAGTAGATCTAACTGGTCTGTCATAATATAATAGAGACAGTAGATCTAGCTGGTCTGTCATAATATAATAGAGACAGTAGATCTAGCTGGTCTGTCATAATATAACAGAGACATAGAGACAGTAGATCTAGCTGGTTTGTCATATTATAATAGAGACTGTAGATCTAGCTGGTCTGTCAAAATATAATAGAGACAGTAGGTCTAGCTGGTCTGTCATAATATAATAGAGACAGTCGATCTAGCTGGTCTGTTATAATCTATAAGATACAGAAGATCTAGCTGGTCAGTCATAATATAATAGACACAGTAGATCAAGCTAGTCTGTCATAACATAGAGACATTAGATCCAGCTGGTCTGTCAAAAAGTAATAGAGACAGTAAATCTAGCTGGTCTGTCATAATATAAAAGATGCATTACATCTAGCTGGTATGTCAAAATATACTGGAGACAGTAAATCTTGCTGGTCTTTCGTAATATATTGAGACAGTCAATCTGGCTGGTCTGTCATAATATAATAAAGACAAGCTCTAGCTTGTCTGTTATAATATAAAAGAGACAGTAGATGTAGCTGGTCTATCATAAAATAATTAAGACAGTAGATGTGGCTGGTCCTTCATAATATAATAGAGACATTAGATCTAGCTGGTCTGTCAAAAACTAATAGAGACAGTAGATCTAGCTGGTCTATCATATTAAAATAGAGATAGTAGATCTAGCTGGTCTGTCATATTATAATAGAGACAGTAGATCCAGCTGGTGTGTCATAATATAATAGAGACAGTAGATCGAGCTGGTCTGTCATAATATAATAAAGACAGTAGATCCAGCTGGTCTGACATAGTATAATAGAGACAGTATACCTAGCTGATCTGTTATAATATAATAGAGACAGTAGATCTCGCTGGTCTGTCATAATAAAATAGAGATAGTAGATCTAGCTGGTCTGTCATAATATAATAGAGACAGTAGATCTACCTGGTCTGTCATAATATAATAGAGACAGTAGATCTACCTGGTCTGTCATAATATAATAGAGACAGTAGATCTAGCTGGTCTGTCATAATATAATAGAAACAGTAGATCGAGCTGGTCTGTCAAAATATAATAGAGACAGTAGATCTAGCTGGTCTGTCATAATGTATAAGATACAGAAGATCTAGCTGGTCAGTCATAATGTAATAGAGACAGTAGATCAGGCTTGTCTGTCATATTATAATAGAGACAGTAGATCGAGCTTGTCTGTCATAATATAATAGAGACAGTCGATCTAGCTGGTTTGTCATAATATAATAGAGATGGTAGATCTCGCTGGTCTGTCATAATATAATAGAGACCGTAGATCTACCTGGTCTGTAGTATTATAATAGAGACAGTAGATCAGGCTTGTCTGTCATAATATAATAGAAACAGTAGATCTAGCTGGTCTGGCATAATATAATAGAGAGAGTAGGTCTAACTGGTCTGTCATAATATAATAGAGAGAGTAGATCTAACTGGTCTGTCATAATATAATAGAGACATTAGATCTAGCTGGTCTGTCATATTATAATAGAGACAGTAGATCTAGCTGGTCTGGCATAATATAATAGAGAGAGTAGATCTAACTGGTCTGTCATAATATAATAGAGAGAGTAGATCTAACTGGTCTGTCATAATATAATAGAGACTTTAGATCTAGCTGGTCTGTCATAATATTATAGAGACAGTAGATCCAGCTGGTCTGGCATAAAATAGAGACAGTAGATCTAGCTGGTCTGTCATAATATAATAGAGAGAGTAGATCTAACTGGTCTGTCATAATATAATAGAGACATTAGATCTAGCTGGTCTGTCATAATATAATAGAGACAGTAGATCTAGCTGGTCTGGCATAATATAATAGAGACAGTAGATCTAGCTGGTCTGTCATAATATAACAGAGACATAGAGACAGTAGATCTAGCTGGTTTGTCATATTATAATAGAGACAGTAGATCTAGCTGGTCTGTCATGATATAATAGAGACAATAGATCTGGCTGGTCTATCATACTATAATAGAGACAGTAGATCTAGCTGTTCTGTCATAAAATAATAGAGACAGTAGATCTAGCTGTTCTGTCATAATATAATAGAGAGAGTAGATCTAACTGGTCTGTCATAATATAATAGAGAGAGTAGATCTAACTGGTCTGTCATAATATAATAGAGACTTTAGATCTTGCTGGTCAGTCATAATATAACCCTACATCTAGCTGGTCAGTCATAATATAATAGAGACAGTAGATCAGGCTTGTCTGTCATATTATAATAGAGACAGTAGATCGAGCTTGTCTGTCATAATATAATAGAGACAGTCGATCTAGCTGGTTTGTCATAATATAATAGAGATGGTAGATCTCGCTGGTCTGTCATAATATGATAGAGACTGTAGATCTACCTGGTCTGTATTATTATAATAGAGACAGTATATCTAGCTGGTCTGTCATAAAATAATAGAGACAGTAGATCTAGCTGGTCTGTCATAATATAATAGAGAAAGTAGATCTAACTGGTCTGTCATAATATAATAGAGAGAGTAGATCTAACTGGTCTGTCATAATATAATAGAGACATTAGATCTAGCTGGTCTGTCATAATATAATAGAGACAGTAGATCTAGCTGGTCTGGCATAATATAATAGAGACAGTAGATCTAGCTGGTTTTTCATAATATAACAGAGACATAGAGACAGTAGATCTAGCTGGTTTGTCATACTATAATAGAGATAGTAGATCTAGCTGGTCTGTCATAATATAATAGAGACACTAGATCTTGCTGGTCTGTCATAATATAATAGAGACAGTATATCTAGCTGATCTGTCATAATATAATAGAGACAGTAGATCTAGCTGGTCTGTCATAATATAATAGAGACAATAGATCTGGCTGGTCTATCATACTATAATAGAGACAGTAGATCTAGGTGATCTGACATAAAATAATAGAGACAGTAGATCTAGCTGTTCTGTCATAAAAGAATAGAGACAGTAGATCTAGCTGATCTGTCATGATATAATAGATACAGTCAATCTAGCTGGTCTGTCATAATATAATAGAGAGAGTAGATCTAGCTGTTCTGGCATAAAATAGAGACAGTAGATCTAGCTGGTCTGGCATAATATAATAGAGAGTGTAGATATAACTGGTCTGTCATAATATAATAGAGAGAGTAGATCTAACTGGTCTGTCATAATATAATAGAGACATTAGATCTAGCTGGTCTGTCATAATATAATAGAGACAGTAGATCTAGCTGGTCTGGCATAAAATAGAGACAGTAGATCTAGCTGGGAGATCGTAATATAATAGATACAGTCAATCTAGCTGGTCTGTCACAATATAATAGAGACATTAGATCTAGCTGGTCTGTCATAATATAATAGAGACAGTAGATCTAACTGGTCTGTCATAATATAATAGAGACATTAGATCTAGCTGATCTGTCATAATATAATAGAGACAGTAGATCTAGCTGGTCTGTCATAATATAATAGAGACAATAGATCTGGCTGGTCTATCATACTATAATAGAGACAGTAGATCTAGGTGGTCTGTCATAATATAATAGAGACACTAGATCTAGCTGGTCTGTCATAATATAATAGAGACAGTAGATCTAGCTGGTCTGTCATAATGTATAAGATACAGAACATCTAGCTGGTCAGTCATAATATAATAGAGACAGTAGATCAGGCTTGTCTGTAGTATTATAATAGAGACAGTATATCTAGCTGGTCTGTCATAAAATAATAGAGACAGTAGATCGAGCTGGTCTGTCATAATATAATAGAGGTAGTAGATCTCGCTGGTCTGTCATAATATAATAGACACAGTATATCTAGCTGGTCTGTCATAATATAATAGAGACAGTCGATCTAGCTGGTCTGTCATAATATAATAGATACAGTCGATCAAGCGGGTCTGTCATATTATAATAGAGGCATTAGAACTAGCTGGTCTGTCATAATATAATAGAGATAGTAGATCTAGCTGCTCTGTCATAATATAATAGAGACAGTAGATCTAGCTGGTCTGTCATAATATAATAGACCAGCAAGATCTACTGTCTCTATTATAATATGACAAACCAGCAAGATCTACTGTCTCTATCATATTATAATAGAGATAGTAGATCTAGCTGGTCTGTCATAATATAATAGAGACAGTATATCTAGCTGATCTGTCATAATATAATAGAGACAGTAGATCGAGCGTGTCTGTCATAATATAATAGAGACATTAGATCTAGCTGGTCTGTCATAATATAATAGAGACAGTAGATCTAGCTGGTCTGTCATAGCATAATAGAGACAGTATACCTAGCTGATCTGTTATAATATAATAGAGACAGTAGATCTACCTGGTCTGTAATAATATAATAGAGAGAGTAGATCATGCTGGTCTGTCATATTATAATAGAGACAGTAGATCATACTGGTCTGACATAGTATAATAGAGACAGTATACCTAGCTGATCTGTTATAATATAATAGAGACAGTAGATCTACCTGGTCTGTAATAATATAATAGAGACAGTAGATCTGGCTGGTCTGTCATAATATAATAGAGACAGTAGATCTACCTGGTCTGTCATAATATAACAGAGACATAGAGACAGTAGATCTAGCTGGTTTGTCATATTATAATAGGGATAGTAGATCTAGCTGGTCTGTCATAATATAATAGAGACACTAGATCTAGCTGGTCTGTCATAATATAATAGAGACAGTATATCTAGCTGATCTGTCATAATATAATAGAGACAGTAGATCTAGCTGGTCTGTCATAATATAATAGAGACAATAGATCTTGCTGGTCTATCATACTATAATAGAGACAGTAGATCTAGGTGGTCTGACATAAAATAATAGAGACGGTAGATCTAGCTGTTCTGTCATAAAATAATAGAGACAGTAGATCTAGCTGATCTGTCATAATATAATAGATACAGTCAATCTAGCTGGTCTGTCACAATATAATAGAGACAGTAGATCTAGCTGTTCTGTCATAATATAATAGAGAGAGTAGATCTAACTGGTCTGTCATAATATAATAGAGAGAGTAGATCTAACTGGTCTGTCATAATATAATAGAGACTTTAGATCTAGCTGGTCTGTCATAATATAATAGAGACAGTAGATCCAGCTGGTCTGGCATAAAATAGAGACAGTAGATCTAGCTGGTCTGGCATAATATAATAGAGAGAGTAGATATAACTGGTCTGTCATAATATAATAGAGCGAGTAGATCTAACTGGTCTGTCATAATATAATAGAGACATTAGATCTAGCTGGTCTGTCATAATATAATAGAGACATTAGATCTAGCTGGTCTGTCATATTATAATAGAGACAGTAGATCTAGCTGGTCTGGCATAATATAATAGAGAGAGTAGATCTAACTGGTCTGTCATAATATAATAGAGAGAGTAGATCTAACTGGTCTGTCATAATATAATAGAGACTTTAGATCTAGCTGGTCTGTCATAATATTATAGAGACAGTAGATCCAGCTGGTCTGGCATAAAATAGAGACAGTAGATCTAGCTGGTCTGTCATAATATAATAGAGAGTAGATCTAACTGGTCTGTCATAATATAATAGAGACATTAGATCTAGCTGGTCTGTCATAATATAATAGAGACAGTAGATCTAGCTGGTCTGTCATAAAATAATAGAGATAGTAGATCTAGCTGGTCTGTCATAATATAACAGAGACATAGAGACAGTAGATCTAGCTGGTTTGTCATATTATAATAGAGACAGTAGATCTAGCTGGCCTGTCATAATATAATAGAGACAATAGATCTGGCTGGTCTATCATACTATAATAGAGACAGTAGATCTAGCTGTTCTGTCGTAATATAATAGAGAGAGTATATCTAACTGGTCTGTCATAATATAATAGAGAGAGTAGATCTAACTGGTCTGTCATAATATAATAGAGAGAGTAGATCTAACTGGTCTGTCATAATATAATAGAGACTTTAGATCTTGCTGGTCAGTCATAATATAACCCTACATCTAGCTGGTCAGTCATAATATAATAGAGACAGTAGATCAGGCTTGTCTGTCATATTATAATAGAGACAGTAGATCGAGCTTGTCTGTCATAATATAATAGAGACAGTCGATCTAGCTGGTTTGTCATAATATAATAGAGATGGTAGATCTCGCTGGTCTGTCATAATATGATAGAGACTGTAGATCTACCTGGTCTGTATTATTATAATAGAGACAGTATATCTAGCTGGTCTGTCATAAAATAATAGAGACAGTAGATCTAGCTGGTCTGTCATAATATAATAGAGAAAGTAGATCTAACTGGTCTGTCATAATATAATAGAGAGAGTAGATCTAACTGGTCTGTCATAATATAATAGAGACATTAGATCTAGCTGGTCTGTCATAATATAATAGAGACAGTAGATCTAGCTGGTCTGGCATAATATAATAGAGACAGTAGATCTAGCTGGTTTTTCATAATATAACAGAGACATAGAGACAGTAGATCTAGCTGGTTTGTCATACTATAATAGAGATAGTAGATCTAGCTGGTCTGTCATAATATAATAGAGACACTAGATCTTGCTGGTCTGTCATAATATAATAGAGACAGTATATCTAGCTGATCTGTCATAATATAATAGAGACAGTAGATCTAGCTGGTCTGTCATAATATAATAGAGACAATAGATCTGGCTGGTCTATCATACTATAATAGAGACAGTAGATCTAGGTGATCTGACATAAAATAATAGAGACAGTAGATCTAGCTGTTCTGTCATAAAAGAATAGAGACAGTAGATCTAGCTGATCTGTCATGATATAATAGATACAGTCAATCTAGCTGGTCTGTCATAATATAATAGAGAGTAGATCTAGCTGTTCTGGCATAAAATAGAGACAGTAGATCTAGCTGGTCTGGCATAATATAATAGAGAGTGTAGATATAACTGGTCTGTCATAATATAATAGAGAGTAGATCTAACTGGTCTGTCATAATATAATAGAGACATTAGATCTAGCTGGTCTGTCATAATATAATAGAGACAGTAGATCTAGCTGGTCTGGCATAAAATAGAGACAGTAGATCTAGCTGGGAGATCGTAATATAATAGATACAGTCAATCTAGCTGGTCTGTCACAATATAATAGAGACATTAGATCTAGCTGGTCTGTCATAATATAATAGAGACAGTAGATCTAACTGGTCTGTCATAATATAATAGAGACAATAGATCTGGCTGGTCTGTCATAATATAATAGAGACAGTAGATCTAGCTGGTCTGTCATAATATAATAGAGACAGTAGATCTAGCAGGTCTGTCATAATATAATAGAGATAGTAGATCTAGCTGGTCTGTCATAATATAATAGAGACACTAGATCTAGCTGGTCTGTCATAATATAATAGAGACAGTAGATCTAGCTGGTCTGTCATAATGTAATAAGATACAGAACATCTAGCTGGTCTGTCATAATATAATAGAGACAGTAGATCAGGCTTGTCTGTAGTATTATAATAGAGACAGTATATCTAGCTGGTCTGTCATAAAATAATAGAGACAGTAGATCGAGCTGGTCTGTCATAATATAATAGAGGTAGTAGATCTCGCTGGTCTGTCATAATATAATAGACACAGTATATCTAGCTGGTCTGGCATAATATAATAGAGAGAGTAGATCTAGCTGGTCTGTCATAATATAATAGAGACAGTATATCTAGCTGGTCTGGCATAATATAATAGAGACATTAGATCTAGCTGGTCTATCATTATATAATAGAGACAGTAGATCTAGCTGGTCTGGCATAAAATAGAGACAGAGACAGTAGATCTAGCTGGTTTGTCATATTATAAGACCAGCAAGATCTACTGTCTCTATTATAATATGACAAACCAGCAAGATCTACTGTCTCTATCATATTATAATAGAGACAGTATATCTAGCTGATCTGTCATAATATAATAGAGACAGTAGATCGAGCTGTTCTGTCATAATATAATAGAGACATTAGATCTAGCTGGTCTGTCATAATATAATAGAGACAGTAGATCTAGCTGGTCTGTCATAGTATAATAGAGACAGTATACCTAGCTGATCTGTTATAATATAATAGAGACAGTAGATCTACCTGGTCTGTAATAATATAATAGAGACAGTAGATCATGCTGGTCTGTCATATTATAATAGAGACAGTAGATCATGCTGGTCTGTCATAGTATAATAGAGACAGTATACCTAGCTGATCTGTTATAATATAATAGAGACAGTAGATCTACCTGGTCTGTAATAATATAATAGAGACAGTAGATCTGGCTGGTCTGTCATAATATAATAGAGACAGTAGATCTAGCTGGTCTGTCATAATATAACAGAGACATAGAGACAGTAGATCTAGCTGGTTTGTCATATTATAATAGAGACAGTAGATCTAGCTGGTCTGTCATAATATAATAGAGACACTAGATCTAGCTGGTCTGTCATAATATAATAGAGACAGTATATCTAGCTGATCTGTCATAATATAATAGAGACAGTAGATCTAGCAGGTCTGTCATAATATAATAGAGACAATAGATCTGGCTGGTCTATCATACTTTAATAGAGACAGTAGATCTAGGTGGTCTGACATAAATGAATAGAGACAGTATACCTAGCTGATCTGTTATAATATAATAGAGACAGTAGATGTAGCTTGTCTGTCATAATATAATAGATACAGTCAATCTAGCTAGTCTGTCACAATATAATAGAGACAGTAGATCTAGCTGGTCTGTCATAATATAATGGAGAGAGTAGATCTAACTGGTCTGTCATAATATAATAGAGAGAGTAGATCTAATTGGTCTGTCATAATATAATAGAGACTATAGATCTAGCTGGTCTGTCATAATATAATAGAGACAGTAGATCTAGCTGGTCTGTCATAATACCATAGAGACAGTAGATCTAGCTGGTATGTCATAATATAATAGAGACTATAGATCTAGCTGGTCTGTCATATTATAATAGAGACAGTCGATCTAGCTGGTCTGTCATAATATAATAGATACAGTCGATCAAGCTGGTCTGTCATATTATAATAGAGGCATTAGAACTAGCTGGTCTGTCATGATATAATAGAGATAGTAGATCTAGCTGGTCTGACATAATATAATAGAGACATGAGATCTAGCTAGTCTGTCATAATATAATAGAGACAGTAGATATAGTGGTCTGTCATATTATAATAGAGATTGTAGATCTAGCTGGTCTGTCATAATATAGAGACACTAGATCTAGCTGGTCTGTGATAATATAATAGAGACAGTAGATCGAGCTGGTATGACATAAAATAGAGACAGTAGATCTAACTGGTCTGTTATAATATAATAGAGACTGTAGATCTAGCTGGTCTGTCAAAATATAATACAGACAGTAGGTCTAGCTGGTCTGTCATAATATAATAGAGACAGTCGATCTAGCTGGTCAGTCATAATATAATAGACACAGTAGATCAAGCTAGTCTGTCATAATATAATAGAGACATTAGATCTAGCTGGTCTGTCAAAATATACTGGAGACAGTAAATCTGCTGGTCTTTCTAATATATTGAGACAGTCAATCTGGCTGGTCTGTCATAATATAATAAAGACAAGCTCTAGCTTGTCTGTTATAATATAAAAGAGACAGTAGATGTAGCTGGTCTATCATAAAATAATTAAGACAGTAGATGTGGCTGGTCTTTCATAATATAATAGAGACATTAGATCTAGCTGGTCTGTCAAAAACTAATAGAGACAGTAGATCTAGCTGGTCTATCATATTAAAATAGAGACAGTAGATCTACCTGGTCTGTCATAATATAATAGAGACAGTAGATCTACCTGGTCTGTCATAATATAATAGAGACCGTAGATCTACCTGGTCTGTAGTATTATAATAGAGACAGTATATCTAGCTGGTCTGTCATAAAATAATAGAGACAGTAGATCTAGCCGGTCTGTCATAATATAATAGAGAGAGTAGATCAGGCTTGTCTGTCATATTATAATAGAGACAGTAGATCGAGCTTGTCTGTCATAATATAATAGAGACAGTAGATCTAGCTGTTCTGTCATAATATAATAGAGAGTAGATCTAACTGGTCTGTCATAATATAATAGAGAGAGTAGATCTAACTGGTCTGTCATAATATAACAGAGACTTTAGATCTAGCTGGTCTGTCATAATATAATAGAGACAGTAGATCTAGCTGTTCTGTCATAATATAATAGAGATAGTAGATCTAACTGGTCTGTCATAATATAATAGAGACTTTAGATCTAGCTGGTCTGTCATACTATAATGAGAGACAGTAGATCCAGCTGGTCTGGCATAAAAATAGAGACAGTAGATCTTGCTGGTCTTGTCATATATATTAGAGACGGTAGATCTAGCTGGTCTGTCACAATATAATAGAGACATTAGATCTAGCTGGTCTGTCATATTATAATAGAGACAGTAGATCTAGCTGGTCTGGCATAATATAATAGAGAGAGTAGATCTAACTGGTCTTTCACAATATAATAGAGACAGTAGATCTAGCTGGTCTGGCATAAAATAGAGACAGTAGATCTCGCTGGTCTGTCATAATATAATAGAGACAGTCGATCTAGCTGGTCTGTGATAATATAATAGAGACATAGAGACTGTAGATCTAGCTGGTTTGTCATATTATAATAGACCAGCAAGATCTAATGTCTCTGTATAATATGACAAACCAGCAAGATCTACTGTCTCTACCATATTATAATAGAGATAGTAGGTCTCACTGGTCTGTCATAATATACAGAGACAGTATATCTAGCTGATCTGTCATAATATAATAGAGACAGTAGATCTAGCTGGTCTGTCATAAAATAGAGACAGTAGATCTAGCTGGGAGATCATAATATATGATACAGTCAATCTAGCTGGTCTGTCACAATATATGAGATTGTAGATCTCGCTGGTCTGTCATAATATAATAGAGACAGTATATCTAGCTGATCTGTCATAATATAATAGAGAGAGTAGATGTAACTGAATCTGTCATAATATAATAGAGACATTAGACCTAGCTGGTCTGTCATAATATAATATAGTCAGTAGATCTGCTGGTCTGTCATAGTATAATAGAGACAGTATACCAGCTGATCTGTTATAATATAATAGAGACAGTAGATCTACCTGGTCTCTATTATAATATAATAGAGACAGTAGATCATGCTGGTCTGTCATATTATAATAGAGACAGTAGATCATGCTGTCTGTCATAGTATAATAGAGACAGTATACCAGCTGATCTGTTATAATATAATAGAGACAGTAGATCTACCTGGTCTCGTAATATAATAGAGACAGTAGATCTGGCTGGTCTGTCATAATATATATGGAGACAGTAGATCTAGCTGGTCTGTCATAATATAATAGAGACAGTAGATCTAGCTGGTCTGTCATAATATAATAGAGACAGTAGATCAGCTGGTCTGTCATAATGTAATAGAGACACTAGATCTAGCTGGTCTGTCATAATATAATAGAGACAGTAGATCTAGCTGGTCTCTGTCATAATATAATAGAGATGGTAGATCTAGCTGGTCTTTCATAATATAACAGAGACATAGAGACAGTAAATCTAGCTGGTCTTTGTGTTATATATGAGACAGTCAATCTTGCTGGTCTGTCATAATATAATAAAGACAAGCTCTAGCTTGTCTGTCTAAATATATAGAGACAGTAGATCTAGCTGGTCTGTCATAATATAATAGAGACCAGTAGATCTAGCTGGTCTGTCATAATATAATAGAGACAGTAGATCTAGCTGGTCTGTCATAATATAATAGAGACAGTAGATCCAGCTGGTCTGTCATAATATAATGAGAGACAGTCGATCTAGCTGGTCTGTCATAATATAATAGAGACAATAGATCTAGCTGTTCTGGCATAATATAATAGAGACAGTAGATCTATGTGTCTGTCATAATATAATAGAGACAGTATATCTAGCTGATCTATCATACTATAATAGAGACAGTAGATCTACAGGTCTGTCATAATATAATAGAGACAATAATGATCTGGCTGGTCTATCATACTATAATAGAGACAGTAGATCTAGCTGTTCTGTCATAAATGAATAGAGACAGTATACCTAGCTGATCTGTTATAATATAATAGAGACAGTAGATCTAGCTTGTCTGTCATAATATAATAGATACAGTCAATCTAGCTGGTCTGTCACAATATAATAGAGACAGTAGATCTAGCTGGTCTGTCATAATATAATGGAGAGAGTAGATCTAACTGGTCTGTCATAATATAATAGAGACATTAGATCTAGCTGGTCTGTCATAATATAATAGAGACAGTAGATCTAGCTGGTCTGTCATAATACCATAGAGACAGTAGATCTAGCTGGTATGTCATAATATAATAGAGACAGTAGATCTAGCTGGTCTGTCATATTATAATAGAGACTATAGATCTAGCTGGTCTGTCATAATATAATACAGACAGTCGATATACTGGCCTCTCATAATATAATAGATACAGTCGATCAAGCTATCTCTGTCATATTATACAGAGACAGTATACCTAGCTGATCTGTTATAATATAATAGAGACAGTAGATCTACCTGGTCTGTTATAATATAATAGAGACAGTAGATCATGCTGGTCTGTCATATTATAATAGAGACAGTAGATCATGCTGGTCTCTCATAGTATAATAGAGACAGTATACCTAGCTGATCTGTTATAATATAATAGAGACAGTAGATCTACCTGGTCTGTAATAATATAATAGAGACAGTAGATCTGGCTGTTGTCATAATATAATAGAGACAGTAGATCTACTGGTCTGTCATAATATAATAGAGACAGTAGATCTAGCTGTCTCTCATAATATAATAGATACAGTCAATCTAGCTGGTCTGTCATAATATAATAGAGACATAGATCTAGCTGGTCTGTCATAATATAATAGAGACAGTAGATCTAATTATATTATATTATGACAGACCAGCTAGATCTACTGTTTCTATTATATTATGACAGATCAGTTAGATATACTGTCTCTATTATATTATGACAGACCAGCTAGATCTACTGTCTCTATTATGTAATGCCAGACCAGCTAGATCTACTGTCTCTATTATATTATGACAGACCAGCTAGATATACTTTCTCTATTATAATACTACAGACCAGGTAGATCTACGGTCTCTATTATATTATGACAGACCAGCGAGATCTACCATCTCTATTATATTATGACAAACCAGCGAGATCGACTGTCTCTATTATATTATGACAGACAAGCTCGATCTACTGTCTCTATTATATTATGACTGACCAGCTAGATCTTCTGTATCTTATACATTATGACAGAACAGCTAGATCTACTGTCTCTATTATATTATGACGAGACCAGCTAGATCTACTGTTTCTATTATATTATGACAGACCAGCTAGATCTACTGTCTCTATTATATTATGACGAACCAGGTAGATCTACTGTCTCTATTATATTATGACAGACCAGCTAGATCTACTGTCTCTATTATATTATGACAGACCAGCGAGATCTACCATCTCTATTATATTATGACAGACCAGCTAGATCTACTGTCTCTATTATATTATGACAGACAAGCTAGATCTACTGTCTCTATTATATTATGACTGACCAGCTAGATCTTCTGTATCTTATATATTATGACAGACCAGCTAGATCTACTGTCTCTATTATATTATGACGAACCAGCTAGATCTACTGTTTCTATTATATTATGACAGACCAGCTAGATCTACTGTCTCTATTATATTATGACAGACCAGCTAGATATACTTCTCTATTATAATACTACAGACCAGGTAGATTTACGGTCTCTATTATATTATGACAGACCAGCTAGATCTACTGTCTCTATTATTTTATGACAGACCAGCTAGATATACTGTCTCTATTATAATACTGCAGACCAGCTAGATCTACGGTCTCTATTATATTATGACAGACCAGCGAGTTCTACTATCTCTATTCTTTTATGACAGAACAGCTAGATCTACTGTCTCTATTATTTTATGTCAGACCACCTAGATCTACTGTCTCTATTATAGTATGATAGACCAGCCAGATCTATTGTCTCTATTATATTATGACGGACCAGCTAGATCTACTGTCTCTATTATATTATGACAGAATCAGCTAGATATACTGTCTCTATTATATTATGACAAACCAGCTAGATCTACTGTCTCTATGTCTCTGTTATATTATGACAGACCAGCTAGATCTACTGTCTCTATTATGTAATGCCAGACCAGCTAGATCTACCCTACCATTATATTATGACAGACCAGCTAGATATACTTTCTCTATTATAATACTACAGACCAGGTAGATCTACGGTCTCTATTATATTATGACAGACCAGCGAGATCTACCATCTCTATTATATTATGACAAACCAGCGAGATCGACTGTCTCTATTATATTATGACAGACAAGCTCGATCTACTGTCTCTAATATATTATGACAGACCAGCTAGATCTACTGTCTCTATTATATTACTGACAGACCAGGTAGATCTACTGTCTCTATTATATTATGACAGACCAGGTAGATCTACTGTCTCTATTATATTATGACAGACCAGCGATCTACCATCTCTATTATATTATGACAGACCAGCGAGATCGACTGTCTCTGTTATATTATGACAACAAGCTCGATCTACTGTCTCTATTATATTATGACTGACCAGCTAGATCTTCTGTATCTTATACATTATGACAGACCAGCTAGATCTACTGTCTCTATTATATTATGACAGACCAGCTAGATCTACTATTTCTATTATATTATGACAGACCAGCTAGATCTACTGTCTCTATTATATTATGACAGACCAGGTAGATCTACTGTCTCTATTATATTATGACAGACCAGAGTAGATCTACTGTCTCTATTATATTATGACAGACCAGCTAGATCTACTATCTCTATTATATTATGACAGACCAGCGAGATCTACTGTCTCTATTATATTATAACAGATCAGCTAGGTATACTGTCTCTATTATACTATGTCAGACCAGCTGGATCTACTGCCTTTATTATATTATGACAGACCAGCGAGATCTACTATCTCTACTATTTTATTGACAGAACAGCTAGATCTACTGTCTCTATTATTTTATGTCAGACCACCTAGATCTACTGTCTCTATTATAGTATGATAGACCAGCCAGATCTATTGTCTCTATTATATTATGACAGACCAGCTAGATCTACTGTCTCTATTATATTATGACAGATCAGCTAGATATACTGTCTCTATTATATTATGACAGACCAGCTAGATCTGAGTGTCTCTATTATATTATGACAGACCAGCTAGATCTACTATCTCTATTATAATATGACAAACCAGCTAGATCTACTGTCTCTATGTCTCTGTTATATTATGACAGACCAGCTAGATCTACTGGGTTCTATTATATAATGCCAGACCAGCTAGATCTACTGTCTCTATTATATTATGACCGACCAGCTAGATCTAATGTCTCTATTATATTATGACAGACCAGTTAGATCTACTCTCTCTATTAAATTATGACAGGCGGCTAGATCTGCTGTCTCTATTATTTTATGACAGACCAGCTAGATATACTGTCTCTATTATAATACTACAGACCAGGTAGATCTACGGTCTCTATTATATTATGACAGACCAGCGAAATCTACCATCTCTATTATATTATGACAAACCAGCTAGATCGACTGTCTCTATTATATTATGACAGACCAGCTAGATCTACTATCTCTATTATATTATGACAGACCAGCTATCTACTGTCTCTAATATTTTATGACAGATCAGCTAGATCTACTGTCTCTATTATTATGTCAGACCAGCTAGATCTACTATCTCTATTATATTATGACACACCAGCTGGATCTACTGTCTCTATTATAATATGACAGACCAGCTAGATCTACTGTCTCTATTAGTTTTTGACAGACCAGCTAGATCTAATGTCTCTATTATATTATGAAAGACCAGCCACATCTACTGTCTTAATTATTTTATGATAGACCAGCTACATCTACTGTCTCTTTATATTATAACAGACCAAGCTAGAGCTTGTCTTTATTATATCATGACAGACCAGCCAGATTGACTGTCTCAATATATTACGAAAGACCAGCAAGATTTACTGTCTCCAGTATATTTGACATGCCAGCTAGATGTAATGCATCTTTTATATTATGACAGACCAGCTAGATCTACTGTCTCTATTATATTATGACAGACCAGCTAGATCTACTGTCTCTATTATATTTTGACAGACCAGCTAAAGCTTGTCTTTATTATATTATGACAGACCCTTTTAGAATTGACTGTCTCAATATATTATGAAAGACCAGCTAGATTTACTGTCTCTATGTCTCTGTTATATTATGAAAGACCAGCTAGATCTACCATCTCTATTATATTTTGACAGACCAGCTAGGTCTACGGTCTCTATTATTTTATGTCAGACCAGCTGCATCTACTCTCTTAATTATTTCATGATAGACCAGCGACATCTACTGTCTCTTTATATTATAACAGACAAGCTGGAACTTGTCTTTATTGTATTATGACAGACCAGCTAGATTGACTGTCTCAATATATTACGAAAAGACCAGCTAGATGTACTGTCTCTATGTCTCTATTATATTATGACAGACCAGCTAGATCTACTGTCTCTATTATATTATGACAGACCAGCTAGATCTAATGTCTCTATTATATTATGACAGACCAGCTAGAGCTACTGTCTCTATTAAATTATGACAGACCAGCTAGATCTACTGTCTCTATTAAATGATGACAGACCAGCTAGATCTACTGGCTCTATTATATTGCGACAGAAGAGCTAGATTGACTGTATCTATTATATTATGATCTCCCAGCTAGATGTACTGTCTCTATTTTATGCCAGACCAGCTAGATCTACTGTCTCTATTATATTATGACAGACCAGCTAGATCTAATGTCTCTATTATATTATGACGAGCCAGTTATATCTACTCTCTCTATTATATTATGACAGACCAGCTAGATCTTCTGTCTCTATTATATTGTGACAGACCAGCTAGAGTGGCTGTATCTATTATATTATGACAGACCAGCTAGATCTACTGTCTCTATTCTTTTATGACAGAACAGCTAGATCTACTGTCTCTGTCTCTGTTATATTGTGCCAGACCAGCTAGATCTACTATCTCTGTTATATTATGACAAAGACCAGCTAGATCTAATGTCTCTATTATATTATGACATACCAGTTAGATCTACTCTCTCCATTATATTATGACAGACCAGCTAGATCTACTGTCTCTATTATATTGTGTCAGACCAGCTAGATTGACTGTATCTATTATATTATGACGACAAGCTAGATCTACTGTCTCTATTATATTATAACAGAATCCAGCTAGGTATACTGTCTCTATTCATTTATGACAGACCAGCTAGATCGACTGTCTCTATTATAATATGACAGACCAAGTAGATCTACTGTCTCTATTATATTATGACAGACCAGCTAGATCTACTGTCTCTATTATGACAGACCAGCTAGATCTACTGTCTCTGTATATTTTGACAGAAAAGCTAGAGCTTGTCTTTATTATATTATGACAGACCAGCAAGATTGACTGTCTCAATATATTACGAAAGACCAGCTAGATTTACTGTCTCTATGTCTCTGTTATATTATGAAAGACCAGCTAGATCTACCATCTCTATATATTATGACAGACCAGCTAGATCTACTGTCTCTATTATATTATGCCAGACCAGCTATATCTACTGTCTCTATTATATTATGACAGACCAGCCAGATCTACTGTCTCTATTATATTATTACAGACCAGGTAGATCTACTGTCACTATTATATTATAACAGATCAGCTAGGTATACTGTCCTATTATACTATGACAGACCAGCATGATCTACTGTCTCTATTATAATATGACGAACCAGCATGATCTACTGTCTCTATTATATTAATACAGACCAGGTAGATCTACTGTCTCTATATACTATGACAGACCAGCTAGATCTACTGTCTCTATTATATTATGACAGACCAGCTAGATCTAATGTCTCTATTATATTGTGACAGACCAGCTAGATTGACTGTATCTATTATGTTTAAGATCTCCCAGCTAGATCTACTGTCTCTATTTTATGCCAGACCAGCTATATCTACTCTCTCTATTATTATGACAGACCAGTTATATCTACTCTCTCTATTATATTATGCCAGACCAGCTAGATCTACTGTCTCTATTTTATGCCAGACCAGCTGGATCTACTGTCTCTATTATATTATGACAGACCAGCTAGATCTAATGTCTCTATATATTATGACAGACCAGTTAGATCTACTCTCTCTATTATATTATGACAGACCAGTTGATCTACTCTCTCTATTATGTTATGACAGAACAGCTAGATCCACTGTCTCTATTATATTGTGACAGACCAGCTAGATTGACTGTATCTATTATATTATGACAGACCAGCGAGATCTACTGTCTCTATTCTTTTATGACAGAACAGCTAGATCTACTGTCTCTATTATTTTATGTCAGACCACCTAGATCTACTGTCTCTATTATAGTACGATAGACCAGCCAGATCTATTGTCTCTATTATATTATGACAGACAAGCTAGATCTACTGTCTCTATTATATTATGACAGATCAGCAAGATATACTGTCTCTATTATGGCCATGACAGACCAGCTAGATCTAGTGTCTCTATTATATTATGACAGACCAGCTAGATCTACTATCTCCTATTATAATATGACAAACCAGCTGTCTACTGTCTCTATGTCTCTGTATATTATGACAGACCAACTAGATCTACTGTCTCTATTATATTATGCCAGACCAGCTAGATCTACTGTCTCTATTATATTATGACAACAGCTAGATCTAATGTCTCTATTATATTATGACAGACCAATTAGATCTACTCTCTATTATATTATGACGAACCAGTTAGATCTACTCTCTATTATATTATGCCAGACCAGCTAGATCTACTGTGTCTATTATATTATGACGAACCGAGATCTACTATCTCTATTATATTATGACAGACCAGTTAGATCTACTCTCTCTATTATGTTATGACAGACCAGCTAGATCTACTGTCTCTATTATTTATGACAGACCAGCTAGATATACTGTCTCTGTATAATACTACAGACCAGCTAGATATACTGTCTCTGTTATAATACTACAGACCAGCTAGATCTACGGTCTCTATGATATTATGACAGACCGAGATCTACTATCTCTATTCTTTTATGACAGAACAGCTAGATCTACTGTCTCTGTTATTTTATGTCAGACCTGAATCTACTGTCTCTGTGTATAGTATGATAGACCAGGCCAGATCTATTGTCTCTATTATATTATGACAGACCAGCTAGATCTACTGTCTCTATTATATTATGACAGATCAGCTAGATATACTGTCTCTATTATATTATGACAGACCAGCTAGATCTAGTGTCTCTAGACAGACCAGCTAGATCTACTGTCTCTATTATAATACTACAGACCAGCTAGATATACTGTCTCTGTTATATACTACAGACCAGCTATCTACTGTCTCTATTATATTATGACAGATCAGCTAGATATACTGTCTCTGTTATTTATGACAGATCAGCTTCAGATATACTGTCTCTATTATATTATGACAGACCAGCTAGATCTACTGTCTCTATTATATTATGACAGATCAGCTAGATATACTGTCTCTATTATATTATGACAGACCAGCTAGATCTAGTGTCTCTATTATATTATGACAGACCAGCTAGATCTACTATCTCTATTATATTATGACAAACCAGCTAGATCGACTGTATCTATTATATTATGACAGACAAGCTCGATCTACTGTCTCTATTATAATATGACAGACAAGCCTGATCTACTGTCTCTATTATATTATGACTGACCAGCTAGATCTACTGTTTCTATTATATTATGACAGACCAGCTAGATCTACTGTCTCTATTATATTATGACTGACCAGCTAGATCTACTGTTTCTATTATATTATGACAGGCCAGCTAGATCTACTGTCTCTATTATATTATGACAGACCAGGTAGATCTACTGTCTCTATTATATTATGACAGACCAGCTAGATCTACTACCTCTATTATAATATGACAAACCAGCTAGATCTACTGTCTCTATGTCTCTGTTATATTATGACAGACCAGCTAGATCTACTGTCTCTGGCCCCCCAATGGTGGAGCAAACTCCCTCACGACGCCAGGACAGCGGAGTCAATCACCACCTTCCGGAGACACCTGAAACCCCACCTCTTTAAGGAATACCTAGGATAGGATAAGTAATCCTTCTCACCCCCCTTTAAGATTTAGATGCACTATTTTAAAGTGACTATTCTACTGGATGTCATAAGGTGAATGCACCAATTTGTAAGTCGCTCTGGATAAGAGCGTCTGCTAAATGACTTAAATGTAAATGTAAATGTCTATTATATTATGCCAGACCAGCTAGATCTACTGGCTCTATTATATTATGACAGACCAGCTAGATCTAATGTCTCTATTATATTATGACAGACCAGTTAGATCTACTCTCTCTATTATATTATGCCAGACCAGTTAGATCTACTCTCTCTATTATATTATGCCAGACCAGCTAGATCTACTGTGTCTATTATATTATGTCAGACCAGCGAGATCTACTATCTCTATTATATTATGACAGACCAGTTAGATCTACTCTCTCTATTATATTATGACAGACCAGTTAGATCTACTCTCTCCATTATATTATGACAGACCAGCTAGATCTACTGTCTCTATTATATTGTGACAGACCAGCTAGATTGACTGTATCTATTATATTATGACAGACCAGCTAGATCTAGTGTCTCTATTATATTATGACAGACCAGCTAGATCTACTGTCTCTATTATAATATGACAAACCAGCTAGATCTACTGTCTCTATGTCTCTGTTATATTATGACAGACCAGCCAGATCTACTGTCTCTATTATATTGTGACAGACCAGCTAGATTGACTGTATCTATTATATTATGACAGACCAGCTAGATCTAGTGTCTCTATTATATTATGACAGACCAGCTAGATCTACTGTCTCTATTATATTGTGACAGACCAGCTAGATTGACTGTATCTATTATATTATGACAGATCAGCTAGATCTAGTGTCTCTATTATATTATGACAGACCAGCTAGATCTACTGTCTCTATTATAATATGACAAACCAGCTAGATCTACTCTCTATTATTATATTATGACAGACCAGCCAGATCTACTGTCTCTATTATATTATTACAGACCAGGTAAATCTACTGTCTCTATTATATTATAACAGATCAGCTAGGTATACTGTCTCTATTATAAAATGACAGACCAGGTAGATCTACTGTCTCTATTATATTATGACAGACCAGCTAGATCTACTGTCTCTATTATATTATGACAGACCAGCTAGATCTACTGTCTCTAGTATAAATGACAGACCAGGTAGATATACTGTCTCACTATATTATGACAGACCAGCTAAATATACTGTCTCTATTGTATTATGACAGACCAGCTAGATCTACTATCTCTATTATAATATGACAGACCAGCTAGATCTACTGTCTCTTCTGTATTATAATGAGAGACCAGGTAGATCTACTGTCTCTATTATATTATGACAGACCAGCTGGATCTACTGTCTCTATTTTATTTTGATCAGACCAGGTAGATCTACTGTCCCTATTATACTATGACAGACCAGCTAGATCTACTGTCTCTATTATATTAAAACAGACCAGCTAGATCTACTGTCTCTATTATATTATGACAGACCAGCTAGATCTATTGTCTCTATTATAAAATGACAGACCAGGTAGATATACTGTCTCTATTATATTATGACAGACCAGCTGGATCTACTGTCTCTATGTATTATGGTATGACAGAGCAGCTAAATCTACTGTCTCTATTTTATTATGACAGACCAGCTAGATCTACATGTCTCTGTTGTATTATGACACCAACAGCTAGATCTACTGTCTCTATTATATTATGACAGACCAGCTAGATCTACTGTGTCTATTATATTATGACAGACCAGCTAGATCTACTGTCTCTATTATATTATGACAGACCAGGTCGATATACTGTCTCTATTATATTATGACAGACCAGGTAGATATACTGTCTCTATTATATTATGACAGACCAGCTAGATCTACTGTCTCTATTATAATATGACAGACCAGCTAGATCTACTGTCTCTATTATAAAATGACAGACCAGGTAGATATACTGTCTCTATTATATTGTGACAGACCAGCTAGATTACTGTCTCTATTGTATTATGACAGACCAGCTAGATCTAATGTCTCTATTGTATTATGACAGAACAGCTAGAATCTGCAATACTCTCTGTATTATGACAGACCAGGTCGATATACTGTCTCTATTATATTATGACAGACCAGGTAGATATACTGTCTCTATTATATTATGACAGACCAGATAGATCTACTATCTCTATTATAATATGATAGAGACGGTAGATCTACTGTTTGTCATATTATCACAGACCAGCTAGATCTTGCTGGTCTCTATTATATTTTGACAAACCAGGTAGATCTACTGTCTCTATTATATTTTGACAGACCAGCTAGATCTACTGTCTCTATGTCTTATTATGGTATGACAGAGCAGCTAAATCTACTGTCTCTATTATATTAAAACAGACCAGCTAGATCTACTGTCTCTATTTTTATTACAGACCAGCTAGATCTACTGTCTCTATTATATTATCACAGACCGGCTAGATCTAATGTCTCTATTATGATAGACCAGCTGGATCTACTCTCTCTATTATAATATGACAGACCCAATATATCTACTGTCTCTATTATATTATGACGAACTAGCTAGATCTCATGTCTCTATTATATTATGTCAAGCTTAATACGTAA